>NC_043974.1:452675-588558 GCF_902148855.1 Sphaeramia orbicularis | reverse complement strand
TAGTGATGTTGAACATCGATGGACCAAGTGCAGTGCTGTAAATGGAGATTATGTTGAAAAATAAAATATAAATTATCAGTCTGTGTTGTTCTGTTCTGGGTGAGGCCATGAACTTATTGAACGGCCCTCGTAAAAGACTTCTGGAAACACTGCACATTTAACCTGAGGAGGATAAAGACTTTCACAACTTTATACAAAAACAAAAAAAGAAAAGTGTCCACCACAAAGGACATTTCAGAAAAATGTTCAAAACTGCACCTGAAAAAACTGGTGCATCAGGATGTTTCCAATATAAGCACTGACTGAATAAAAAAGACAAAAAGAAAGTACTGTACTGACATTTCCTGGGTCTGAGGAGGTTAGAGCTGTCTAAAGCAAGGTTATTCCTTAATGAAACTAACAAAATGACCAAAACTAGAATGTAAAGACATTTTCATTAACTGAAATAATAAAACTATAATTAAAAGAAAAAAAACATAACTGAAACTGTATGTGTGTTTACAAAACTAATTAAAACAGATAAAAGTTATGGATCAAATTCCCTTGGTTTTGGTCTTTGTCAATGTCAGATTGATGTTCAATGGATTTCTTTGTCTCTCTCAGTTTTCTGTGCTGTCTCCATACGACACTTTTTGCTCCGTCACTGGTGTTCACTGTGGTTTCCAGTAGAGCTGAAATGACTAATCAGCTCAAAGTGATCCATAAAACTCATTCAACCACAGTTAATTCTCCTGAATCTTCAGCTTTGTTTCCTTCATTTCTCTGCTGTTAAACATTGGTTCCACTGTTGTGTTTCACACGGACGCTTATTGTGACACACAAAGAAGCTTCACTTCAGGAAAACTAGCATAGAATATTTCCCTTCAATCAATTCTAGTCGATTAATCGAATCGGGAATTTTTCCATTCGCTTCAAGCACCTAATCGATTAATCGGTTGCAGCTCTAATTCCAAGTACCATCTAAATATGAATACTATAGTAAAGGTAACATGAATGGTAGGAACAGTAACTGTAACCACCTGTTTCTACAAAACATCCAAATAAAAAGATTAAAAAACATACAATCTCTGCAAAAATGATTTTGGAGGAAAAAAAATATTTTTTTTCTATTTCTCGTTCAAAACATAGACATGAATTTAAATACTACATAATCTTTTTATATTTATTTATTATTTATTTTTATTTAACCTTTATTTTTAAAATAATATTTTATTTTGCAGTTTTCAGTTATGTAAAACACACACACACACACACACAAAGAAACACAAAGGCTCAGATGTGTGTAACAACTGATGAATTAATGAACTAGTCAGTCCAGGTTCAGAGGCTGAACACAGTCACTGTACTAGTATATATATATATATATATGTATATATATATATATATATATATATATATATATATATATATATATATATATATACATATATATTTATATTTATACACACACACACCCTGGTCCAACTGAACTTTTTCCAAGTATCTCCAAGTCTTCAAAGACCTGAGCTTTTCTATAAATGTCCGCATATTTCTACTTGTATAAATGTCTGTATATTTCTACTTGTATAAATGTCTGCTATATTTCTACTTGTTATAAATGTGCTGCTATATTTCTACTTGTATAAATGTCTGTATATTTCTACTTGTATACAAGTCGTGTATATTTCTACTTGTATAAATGTCTGTATATTTCTACTTTGTATAAATTCTGCTGTATTTCTACTTGTATAAATGGTTGTGATTTCTACTGTATAAATGGTGCTTATTTTACTTGTATAAATGTCTGTATATTTCTACTTGTATAAAAGTCTGTATATTTCTACTTGTATAAATGGTGTATATTTCTATTTGTATAAATGTGTGTATATTTCTACTTGTCTAACTGTGTGTATATTCTACATGTATAAATGTGTGTATATTTCTACATGTATAAATGTGTGTGTATTTCTACTTGTATAAATGTGGTATATTTCTACTTGTATAAATGTGTGTATATTTCTACTTGTATAAATGTGTGTGTATTTACTTGTATAAATGTGTGTGTATTTCTACTGTATAAATGTGTGTATATTTCTACATGTATAACTGTGTGTATATTTTCTACTTGTATAATGTGTGTATATTTCTACTGTATAATGTGTGTGTATTTCTACTTGTAGTTGGCTGTAGTTCTTCCTAGTGTACTTCTTGCTGACTTAGTGCTGCTCGTTCAGCTCATGCTCAGTTGTCCTGTTGTCATGGTTCATTACACAGGGTCGCTCTGTTTACTAAAGTGGACCAAATACACACTGAGTATACTCAGAGGGTCTGTGCACAGTCTAAGGACTGGTTTGGAAGGCCTATATAAAGGCCCCAAAGGCCTATATAAAGGCCCAAAAAAGGCCCATATAAAGGCCCCAAAAGGCCTATACTAAAGGGCCAAAAGGCCCATGTAAAGGCCCAAAAAGGCCTATATAAAGGCCCAAAAAAGGCCCATATAAAGGCCCAAAAAGGCCTATATAAAGGCCCAAAAAGGCCTATATAAAGGCCCAAAAAAAGGCCCATATAAAGTCCCAAAAAAGGCCTATATAAAGGCCCAAAAAGGCCCAAATAAGGTCCAAAAAGGCCTATATAAAGGCCCAAAAAAGGCCTATATAAAGGCCCAAAAAAGCCCATATAAAGGCTCAAAAAAGGGCCATATAAAGGCCCCAAAAGGCGTATATAAAGGCCTAAAAAGGCCTATATAAAGGCCCAAAAAAGGCCCATATAAAGGCCCTAAAAAGGCCTATATCAGTGGTGTTGAACTCCGGTTAGTTCAGTTCCACATTCAGCCTAATCTGATGTAAAGTGGGCCGGACCAGTACAATAATGTAAATAATAGAATAAGAACTTTTGAGTGAAAAAAGTGAATTCTGTAACAAAAATGTTTACATCTATGAATTGTACTCAAATGTAACATGAATAACCTGAAAATTCTTTAGTAAAATAAGTGCAGTGTTAACAATATTGTGCCTCAGTTTATCATGTATACATGTGCATCACTACTTACAGATCACACTGGATCTACAAACACACCCAACATTAATTAACAGGCAGAATATTATTCAAACTGCACAGACTTCTCTTAAGACATGTCAAATATTCACATTTTTTGTAAAGAGCTAGTCTGTAAATGCAAACATTTTTGTGTAATTTTACTTTTTTTTACACTAAAACAAAGACAAATGTACAGTTTTCATTATTTAATGGTTGTTATGATAGTATTTTACTGCTCTGACCCACGGTAGACTGAACTGACCTAAAATGATTTGAACACCTTTGATTGTTCATATCTTTAGTGTAATTTTTGCATTTCACACATTCATCCCAGGCGCCTAACTGAACCCTTTGGTGGGCCAAATTTGGCCCCCGGGCCACATGTTTGACACCTGTGGCCGATATAAAGGCCCAAAAAAGGCCTCCAGTGTTAGTCCAGTGAACGGCATGGTGCCACGTCTGTCACCTGAACCACGTCTGTGGGTTGGACCTGGGTATGGAGGAGGCCGGTCTGAGCTCCAGGACTATGGGTGGGCTGGTCCCAGACCTGGTGGAACACCACAACGACACAGGCTCTGGTCAACAGAGACCACATAGTCCAGGACCAGAGAGAGAGAGGGACAACTGCAGACCAGGACCAGGACCAGGACCAGGACCAGGACTGTTGTGACTGTGTTTGGCAGGTGACATTTTCTTTTGTTCAGTTTTTTGTTTTGAAATTCTTCTGTAAACTGTAGATTTGTGTTTCTGTGCCGATATCCGAAACAAATGATTCAGATGAAAAAGTTCCAGTTTAGGGTTTAAGATAAAAATTATTTCCAAAAATATGGTCTCAAAGTTTTCATTGACTGTGAGTGTACAGTACAGGCCAAAAGTTTGGACACACCTTCTCATTCTTCACATTTTCTTTATTTTCATGACTATTTTCATTGTAGATTCTCACTGAAGGCATCAAAACTATGAATGAACACATGTGGAATTATGTACTTAACAAAAAAGTGTGAAATAACTGAAAACATCTCTTATATTCTAGTTTCTTCAAAGTATCCACCCTTAGCTCTGATGACTGCCTTGCACACTCTTGCCATTCTCTTGATGAGCTTCCAGAGGTAGTCACCTGAAATGGTTTCCACTTCATAGCTGTGCCTTGTCAGGGTTACTTAGTGGAATTTCTTGCCTTATTGATGGGGTTGGGACCATCAGTTGTGTTGTGCAGAAGTCAGGTTGATGCACAGCTGACAGCCCTATTGGACAACTGTTAGAATGCATATTATGGCGAGAACCAATCAGCTAAGTAAAGACAAACGAGTGGCCATCATTACTTTAAGAAATGAAGGTCAGTCAGTCTAGAACATTTCAAAAACTTTGAATGTGTCCCCAAGTGCAGTCGCAAAAACCATCAAGCGCTCCAACGAACTGGCTCACATGAGGACCGCCCCAGGAAAGGAAGACCAAGAGTCACCTCTGATGCTGAAGATAAGTTCATCTGAGTCACCAGCCTCAGAAATCGCAAATTAACAGCAGCTCAGATTAGAGACCAGATGAATACCACACAGAGCTCTAGCAGCAGACACATCTCTACAACAACTGTTAAGAGGAGACTGCGTGAATCAGGCCTTCATGGTCAAACAGCTGCTAGGAAACCACTGCTCAGGAGAGGCAACAAACACAAGAGATTTATTTGGGCCAAGAAACCCAAGGAATGGACATTAGACCAGTGGAAATCTGTGCTTTGGTCTGATGAGTCCAAATTTCAGATCTTTGGATCCAACCGCCGTGTCTTTGTGCGACGCAGAAAAGGTGAACGGATGGATGCTACATGCCTGGTTCCCACCGTGAAGCATGGAGGGGGAGGTGTGATGGTGTGGGGGTGCTTTGCTGGTGACACTGTTGGGGATTTATTCAAGATTGAAGGCAACCTGAATCAGCATGGCTACCACAGCATCCTGAAGTGACATGCCATTCCATCCGGTCTGCGTTTAGTTGGACCATCATTTATGTTTCAACAGGACAATGACCCCAAACACACCTCCAGGCTGTGTGAGGGATATCTGACCAAGAAGGAGAGTGATGGAGTGCTGCGCCAGATGACCTGGCCTCCACAGTCACCGGACCTGAACCCAATCCAGATGGTTTGGGGTGAGCTGGACCGCAGAGTGAAGGCAAAAGGGCCAACAAGTGCTAAGCATCTGTGGGAACTTCTTCAAGACTGTTAGGAAACCATTTCAGGTGACTACCTCTGGAAGCTCATCAAGAGAATGGCAAGAGTGTGCAAAGCAGTCATCAGAGCTAAGGGTGGATACTTTGAAGAAGAAACTAGAATATAAGAGATGTTTTTCAGTTATTTCACACTTTTTTGTTAAGTACATAATTCCACATGTGTTCATTCATAGTTTTGATGCCTTCAGTGAGAATCTACAATGAAAATAGTCATGAAATAAAGAAAATGCGAAGAATGAGAAGGTGTGTCCAAACTTTGGCCTGTACTGTATATTCATGGGTTTGGTTGTTTTAGTTCCAGATCAGCCAACACAGTGGACACTCATGCACCATCCCATAATAGTACACTGACATTCAGACCAGTACTGTAACTTTATGTTCTAGATCAACCTGATCTGCACTGACATGTCTGAGTGGAAATCAGTTGTTATTAGACTGTAATTAACAGTTTTCTGAAACAAAAAAAAAACAACAAAAACCAAAAATCTTTTTTAATATTATCTCCATGAAGTTAGTAATAGTTAGTGTTAGAGTTTGATAAAATGTGAGAAAACATCAGATTAGCTGCATTAAAAATGTTTTTATTTCCTAGTTTTCACACAGTTTATCACTTTCTGATATTGTGTTTTAAATCCATGTTTCTTTGCTTCATAAAACTAAACCCATGGTGTTCAGCTGAGTGGACATTTTTGGAACTCCATAAAAATTAGATTTGTCAAAAAAAAAACTTCAATCACATTGTTTTTTTCATGCCTAAAGAGGTATAAAAACACTCAGGAAAAAAAAATCTTGACTAAAGTTCTCATAATTCATGCATCAAAGGGTTAAACTCCATCATCAGAAAGTAATAAACTGTGTGAAAACTAGGAAATAAAAACATTTTTGATGCAGCTAATCTGATGTTTTCTCACATTTTATCATACTGTAACACTAACTTTTACAAACTTCATGGAGATAATACGCAAAAAGAAACCATTTTTGATTAAGAAAACTGTTAATTACAGTCTAATAACAATTGATTTCCACTCAGTCATGTTGGTGCAGATCAGGTTTATCTAGAACAGCATAGTTACAGTTCTGGTCTGAATGTACGTGGATTATTATGGGATGGTGCATTAGTGTCCACTGTGTTGGCTGATACGGAACTAAAAGAACCAAACCCATGAATATACAAGAGAACAGCTGGAGAAGAACTGACCACTGGAGTGACCACTGGAGTGACCACTGTGCATGAAAGGGTTAAATCCATGTTTCTTTGCTTCATAAATTAAACCCATGGTGTCGGCTGAGTGGACATTTTTGGAACTCCATATAAAATAGGTTCATTAAAAAATGTCAGCCATGTTGTTTTCATGTCTACAGAGGAACGTTTTTTCTGTTTTCTAGTTTGGTTGTTGGCAGTCTGATGTTTGTTTCCTGTGTTGAAAAACGTCTTCAATTGAACAAATATTGTATATTTTCCTTCACACCAGACTAATCAATAAATATATTTGATTTAAAAAGAGGAATAAAAACAGTCAGGACTAAAATCTGGACTAAGGTTGTCATAATTCATGCATGAAAGGGTTAAACTACAGGTCTAGGACGGCAGTAGTCCAGTTATGGACACGGAAACAGAGGTGGATTAAAGCAGACTTTAAACCCAACACAATCGTCCAGCAGCAAAAACATGTCAGAAGATCCAGTTTAAATCTGAATACTATAGTAAAGGAAACATGAATGTAGGAACAGGAACTGTAACCACCTGTTTATACAAAGCATCCAAATAAAAAGATGAAAAAAAGAGAATTTATACAAAAATGATTTTAGAGGAAACAAATACTTTTTTTCCACTTATCATTCCAAAACAGACATGAACGTAATTAACTACATAATCTTCATATATATATATATATATATATATATATATATATATTTAAAAACTACATAATGTGACTGTCCAGATGATGAACACGTACCTGTGCCGAGGACTGACTGTAGAGTGTGGAGTGAAGAAGAGTCCACACAGACAGACAGCTGAGAGATAACACAGAGAGAGGGGCGGGGTCAGTGAAAGGGGCGGAGTCAGTGACCCACCCAGCTGCTGTGGATCCACTTCAGTTCAGTCTATTCGTCAGTTCATCATTTATTTAGTTTAGAAAGACCATGTGTAATAATATACACTGAACAAAACTATAAACACATGAAGGAATTTTTGGGTTCAAATTTTTAACAAAAAATAATTAAATTTTTTTTTTTTAATCAATTTGATCAATTAAACCATTATTATTTAAATCTCACCTTAATATTCAAGCAACAGAAACATGTCTATCTATCTATCTATCTATCTATCTATCTATCTATCTATCTATCTATCTATCTATCTATCTATCTATCTATCTATCTATCTATCTATCTATCTATCTATCTTTGTGCAGTGTAACATGGAACTGAACCAGATTTTCTGGAACTGGAACTAATAGTTTGGACAAACTGATCCAGAACATTCCACAGGTGTTTCTGACATCTGTGCACTGGTGACATGTGACAACAGCAGGTTTTTGGGGTGGCCTTTCTTTTTGGGGTGGCCTTTCTTTGATCTCCTGGTCTGTGTCCTGGTGACAGGATCTGACCTCAGTGTTGTTCTCCAGATGCAGCTCAGCGGTGAAAGGACTCTGTGGATCTGTGACCAGTGATGACTGGATCAGCACAAAGGAGCGCAACTAAGAATTCAGAACACCGACAAAGAGGATTTATGAGCATACTTCATTATAGGGCAATTTAATTTAGCACTTTTTCGCTTCATACGTTTGTTTTTTTTGTACAGCATACAATGATGTTAAGACAGAAAACAGAGCCAGTGCATCAGGTTCAGTCAAAGGCTGCAGTTCCTGAACAGAAAACCACAGTGTCCAGGGCCAGAAGGGTTTAGTCCACATGCAGAAAACCAGCTGACACTGCTGCAGTTACTTCTGCTTCTGTGACACGAACAGATCGACTCAGTCCATACATGTGGGGTTAAACAGCACCACAGCTGACGGCTGACTGTGTTCCAGCAGAACCAGCTTTACCTGACTGTCTAGAAAAAGGACACCTGAAACCTGCCATGTTCATAACAGGTTCAGCCTTTAGACGCTGCAGGGGAAGAGCCACGGCATTTGGGTTTAATGTGTGGTTTTCTAAAAAGAAAAAGAAAAAAAAATAAACAAAAACATGTTAATAGACTGGATATACTGAAGCAAATTGGAGAAGTACCAAACCAAGATGTAAAACAAACAAACAAAAAAAAAAACTATGATAAATACTCCCAGGTGCAGGTGAACTTATGGAGCCCCAGTGGGAAATAGAATTTTTTCATCAGCTCATTTAATTTAAGGTCGTGAAAGCAGATATAACTGCAAGATGGAAAAACAACAGTATGAGCATGAAGGTGCTGATGGACACCACACAGACCCACAACTCCTACACTGTGGTAGTTCCACACAGACCCACAACTCCTACACTGTGGTAGTTCCACACAGACCCACAACTCCTACACTGTGGTAGTTCCACACAGACCCACAACTCCTACACTGTGGTAGTTCCACACAGACCCACAACTCCTACACTGTGGTAGTTCCACACAGACCCACAACTCCTACACTGTGGTAGTTCCACACAGACCCACAACTACGACACTGTGGTAGTTCCACACAGACCCACAACTCCGACACTGTGGTAGTTCCACACAGACCCACAACTACGACACTGTGGTAGTTCCACACAGACCCACAACTCCTACACTGTGGTAGTTCCACACAGACCCACAACTCCTACACTGTGGTAGTTCCACACAGACCCACAACTCCTACACTGTGGTAGTTCCACACAGACCCACAACTCCGACACTGTGGTAGTTCCACACAGACCCACAACTACGACACTGTGGTAGTTCCACACAGACCCACAACTCCTACACTGTGGTAGTTCCACACAGACCCACAACTCCGACACTGTGGTAGTTCCACACAGACCCACAACTCCTACACTGTGGTAGTTCCACACAGACCCACAACTACGACACTGTGGTAGTTCCACACAGACCCACAACTACGACACTGTGGTAGTTCCACACAGACCCACAACTACGACACTGTGGTAGTTCCACACAGACCCACAACTCCTACACTGTGGTAGTTCCACACAGACCCACAACTCCTACACTGTGGTAGTTCAACACAGACCCACAACTCCTACACTGTGGTAGTTCCACACAGACCCACAACTACGACACTGTGGTAGTTCCACACAGACCCACAACTCCTACACTGTGGTAGTTCAACACAGACCCACAACTCCTACACTGTGGTAGTTCCACACAGACCCACAACTCCTACACTGTGGTAGTTCCCAAATGGATTCTTCTCTACTGACCCTTTCTGAACCTCCTCAGACCCACCTATGGGTTTTCTGTCCACAGTTCGTGGACCTTCGTTCTGGTTTCTAGTACTTATCCTAACTCCAGCTGATCTACTTTTATCAGTTGTAGTTCAGTTTTCTGGTCATCAGTTCCATCCATGTGTCTCCCCCTACTTCCCCAGTCTCTCTCTCTCTCTCTCTCTCTCTCTCTCTCTCTCTCTCCTCCTTTACCTTCTACATCGGGGGTGTTAAACTCCTGTTCTTTCAGGTTCCACATTCAGTCTGATTTGATCTGCAGTGGACCCAACCAGGAAAAGAAGAACAGAAGAAGAAAAGCACTCAGAGAGCGCAGACCTCCGCCAAGACAGAGCTGCCTCCCGTGTGTGTGTGTGTGTGTGTGTTTGTGTGTTTGTTTGTTTGTTTGTTTGTTAGCAAGATAACTCAAAAAGTTCTGGACGGATTTTCATGAAATTTTCAGTAAATGTTGATACTGGCACAAGGAAGAAATGATTAAATTTTGGTGGTTTGGTGGTGGATTAAATATGGCAGGGGTGGGGTTGCCCCCCATCACCAGCAAAATTTAATCATTTCTTCCTTGTGCCAGTATCAACATTTACTGAAAATTTCATGAAAATCCGTCCAGAACTTTTTGAGTTATCTTGCTAACAAACAAACAAACAAACAAACAAACAAACAAAGTGATCACAATCGCTCCTAATAAAAAAGCTGGTACTTTGCTGACATTTCCTGGGTCTCAGGAGGACAAGTGATTTATCATCATATATTCTAATATCATCCTCTATATTTAGCATTTTTTCAGTGAAAATCTGGTATTTTCCTCTATTTAATTTAACAATCATGTACTTTAATCATCATGATGAGATTACATTTATGGGTTATTAAATCAAAAACAGAGAAAACTTTTTTAAAACAGTCTTTTTCAGTCCAGTCTGTCCTTATCTGAACATAAACCCAGTGTGTCCATCCACTGGCATTGATCCAACTCCATGGGTTTGACTGGAGAATCGGTGTTGGAGAAGATGACGTGTTTCCACAGTAACTACAGAGCCTCTGAATGTCTAAATATGGTCATATCTGATGACCAATGAAAAAATGACAAATTGTATTTGACACCAATTATTTCAACATGTGGATGGGACTGGAGGGGTTAAAGTTATTAACATTTTAGGTCAGTCGATGGTTTAGGTGGATGTTTATGGATGAAGTGGAAGGAGTGTGAATGGGTGTGGCTGTACCATCTGTGGGTGTGGCTGTACCATCTGTGGGTGTGGCTGTACTGTCTGTGGGTGTGGCTGTACTGTCTGTGGGTGTGGCTGTACATCTGTGGGTGTGGCTGTACCGTCTGTGGGTGTGGCTGTACTGTCTGTGGGTGTGGCTGTACTGTCTGTGGGTGTGGCTGTACATCTGTGGGTGTGGCTGTACTGTCTGTGGGTGTGGCTGTACTGTCTGTGGGTGTGGCTGTACATCTGTGGGTGTGGCTGTACTGTCTGTGGGTGTGGCTGTACTGTCTGTGGGTGTGGCTGTACATCTGTGGGTGTGGCTGTACTGTCTGTGGGTGTGGCTGTACTGTCTGTGTCGGTGTCAAACCTGTTGAAGTGCTGCTTCAGTTCATTGTCTTAGTCTAAACACTGTGCTGCCTGGGGATTTGTTTTGTAAATTGTCGCCCTGGATAGCAATGCATGAAACAAAAGTCACTGTACTGGTCTGGGATGAGCAGGAATTTGAATAAATGGAACAGCTGCTAGAACTAACAGGGCCTTTTTACTGGGATAAGTTCTGGTATATGTCGATAAATTAACAAAAAAAAAAAAAGAAATTCACTTGAACAATATGTTTAATTCAAATTAAAATTCGATACAGATTTCTAAGGTAAAAAATAATAAAGATGAAAAAATATTTACCTTTGGACAGGAGCAATAAGTTGAAATTAAAATAATTGGAAATTAAATAACATCTTTCTTCCCAACATTTAGATTTGGATTTAACATTTAGATTTAGTATTTAACATTAACATGTGACATTTCTGCTTTATAAAAGGCACCACTTGTACAATGGACAGGTGTTCTATTGTTAGGGTCACACCAAGGTTCTAATAGTTTTGGATTTTTCATTCTAGTTTAGTTTTATTTAGTTTTGATTATTTTTTTCTCTAATTCAGTTCATTTTAATTCATTTTACAGCAGGTTTGATAGTTTCGATTAGTTTTCATTTTTTTCTAAATGCTTAGTTTTAGTTTAGTTTTAGGTTAGTTGTAGTTTAGTTTTAGTTGTAGTTCAGTTGTAGTTCAGTTGTAGTTTAGTTGTAGTTCAGTTGTAGTTTAGTTGTAGTTTAGTTGTAGTTCAGTTGTAGTTTAGTTGTAGTTCAGTTGTAGTTCAGTTGTAGTTCAGTTGTAGTTTAGTTGTAGTTGCAGTTCAGTTGTAGTTCAGTTGTAGTTCAGTTGTAGTTTAGTTGTAGTTTAGTTCAGTTGTAGTTTAGTTGTAGTTCAGTTGTAGTTTAGTTGTAGTTCAGTTGTAGTTCAGTTGTAGTTTAGTTCAGTTGTAGTTTAGTTGTAGTTCAGTTGTAGTTCAGTTGTAGTTTAGTTGTAGTTCAGTTGTAGTTCAGTTGTAGTTTAGTTCAGTTGTAGTTTAGTTGTAGTTCAGTTGTAGTTTAGTTGTAGTTTAGTTGTAGTTCAGTTGTAGTTCAGTTGTAGTTTAGTTGTAGTTTAGTTCAGTTGTAGTTTAGTTGTAGTTCAGTTGTAGTTCAGTTGTAGTTCAGTTGTAGTTCAGTTGTAGTTTAGTTCAGTTGTAGTTTAGTTGTAGTTTAGTTGTAGTTCAGTTGTAGTTCAGTTGTAGTTTAGTTGTAGTTTAGTTGTAGTTCAGTTGTAGTTCAGTTGTAGTTTAGTTGTAGTTTAGTTCAGTTGTAGTTTAGTTGTAGTTCAGTTGTAGTTTAGTTGTAGTTTAGTTCAGTTGTAGTTTAGTTGTAGTTCAGTTGTAGTTTAGTTGTAGTTTAGTTTAGTTGTAGTTCAGTTGTAGTTCAGTTGTAGTTCAGTTGTAGTTCAGTTGTAGTTTAGTTCAGTTGTAGTTTAGTTGTAGTTCAGTTGTAGTTCAGTTGTAGTTCAGTTGTAGTTTAGTTGTAGTTCAGTTGTAGTTCAGTTGTAGTTCAGTTGTAGTTCAGTTGTAGTTCAGTGGTCTCTTTTCTCTTCTTCTCTGTGCTCCTATTCAAATCAATCCCAGACAGGACTCTGCTGCTTTAGTCTCCATGTTTCCAGGTAGAGTGGGGACCAGAAGACGACTGGAAACCACAGTGAACACCAGTGACGGACCAAAAAGTGTCGTATGGTGCTGCTAGCTAAAATTTCTAGAGCAAAATAAATCAATTTCATATCATTCTGACACTGACAAAGACGAAAACGAAGGGAATTTTATCCATAATTTTTATCTGTTTTAGTTAGTTTTGTAAACACACAATACAGTTTCAGTTAGTTATGTTTTTTTTCTTTTAATTATAGTTTTTATTTATTTCAGTTAATGAAATGTTTTTTCAATTCTAGTTTTTGACATTTCGTTAGTTTTAGTTAACGATAATAACCTTGGTTTACACTAATTTAATATATGACACATCTAAATTATACAGATTTTTGTCATCTTGAAACTGGAGATTTGTGAATACTGGTGTGCATTGAGCTTTCCAAAGTTAACTGATGTTAAATTGACATTGCAAACGTTGCACAATGGCCTTATCAAATCCAAAATGGTTTCCATATGTGTGTGGTGTCTGCAGCTTTGGCTCTGTCCTCTGAAAACAGATCTGTTCATTTCACACATTTGGATCCATCTTCTTCCAACGCCTTTATTTTCTTGAATAGGGCTGTTAGAAAATATCAGTTCTGCAATATATCGCGATATTTCATTTCATAATATTGTATCGATATTAAAAAGTACTATATGGATATTTTTAGGTATTTATTCAAATGCAGATATTGTGGGGCTTCCCTAATCCGAATGACAAATAGCATGGAATAACGAATGACCAGTAGGTTTAGTGTTAGGGTTAGGCCATTCGGTATTCCATGTCATTTGTCATTCGGATTAGGGAGGCCAGATATTGTGGAGGTTCATTTTTATTTTTTGGTTTTCTTTTTTCTTTATATATATATATTTTTTATTATTATTTAACATGCTTTCATTAAATAATGTTGGTTCCCTTGTTGGGATTGAACTCCAATCCTGTTCTGATGTTAGTTGTGAACTAATAGAATCTGAACATTTGAACAGGATCTGAAACTGGAATGTCTGGAAAACAGAATTTCAGTTTGAACACAGTTGGAACATTTGCTGATAGAACATTAGATCCTGTTGGGATCAAATACAAATGTGTTTAGGATTTGTGCAGGTTTATGATGGAATTCAGTTCTTCAAGGAAATAATCATTAAAAAAGAAACAAACTAAAAAATTTTAAAAACTTTTTAACGCTATCCTGATATATCGTATTGTGATCCTAGTGTTGTGATTTGTATCCTATCTCCAGATTCTTGCTGATACACAGTCCTATTCTTGACCCTGTCCTCCTGGGCTCCTCCTGCCCTCCTTCACCACCCACCGACACTTGGCGTTATTCTGTTGTATATTTAATTTTACCTTTTACAGAAAAGACGACTCATGGGCCCAGCCAATGTAAACATTTAGGATGGAAGAATTCCCTCAGATGGTCGAACCCACTGCGATGTAGGAGCTGTCAGACGAATGGAGAACGAATGCATTAGTGTGCAGGTGTCAAACATGCGCCCTGGGGCCCAAATCTAGCCCCCCAAAGGGTCAAATCTGGCCCTGGGATGAATTTATGAAATGCAAAAATTACACTGAAGATATAAACAATCAAAGATGTTTATATAATATAAACTAATAATTTTAGGTCAGTTCAACCTAAAGGGGGTCAGAACCAGTAAAATACTATCAGAATAACCTATAAAGAATGACAACTGCTAAAAAAAAAAGGAAAATTACAAAAAAGTGTTTACTTTTACAAACCAAATGTGAATAACCTGAACAAATATGAATAACCTCCAGTGTCTTCAGAGAAGTCTGTGGAACTGTACCAATATTCTGTCTGTTATTAAATGTTTTGTGTGTTTGTAGATCCACTGGGATCTGTCAGTTCTAATGCACATGTATAAATGATAAACTAAAGTGGAATATTGTTCAAATTACACTTATTTTTCTTCAGAATTTTCAGGTTGTTCATATTTGTTCATGTTATGTTCTAGTTCGTAGATATAAACATTTTCATTACAGAATTGTACTTTTTTCACTCAAAAACACAGAGAAAACTTTGGAGTTGACATTATTTATCAGTTCTTATCCTATTATTTCTATTATTTGACTGGTTGGGTCCACTGCAGATCAGATTAGTCTGAATGTGGAACTGAACAAACAGGAGTTTGACAGCCCTGAACTAATGGAATGGAGGATGAATGCAAAAAGAGGATTAGATCAGTGACAGGTAAGTGTCTAAAGTATTTTTCCCATCCATCCAATCAGCCCAAATTCCAGATTGACACGAGCCGGTCTGTTGGGAATCCTCCTGAACGTCTTCACCACTCTGGGCCTGAATATAAATAATGATGCTGATGTGTGGGAAGTGCCTTCATACACTGTCAGGTCTGCGAACACAGACTGTTCAGTGCTTTGACAGCAGATTTTTTTTCATTCACAGTAAAATGACTAGGGTTACACCACCTGTTGTTTGCATTTAGAATAAGTCCGTTCACTTTAACATTTGCTGCATTTCTGTTTGGTGATGCTGTTCATATCCACAGAACAGACTGGAGTGTTGTTCCTGTCAAACACATGAGGCCGACTCAGAATACACCCTCCAGGTGTCACAGAACACTTCCAACTCATCTGTTTAGTTTTGTAGTCAGTTAACTCTATAAAACCTGATGGTCATCACTGACACACCCTGTGTATGTGCAGTTTAAATGACTGTAACTGTCACTGTTTGTGCAGTTGGAAACATTCCAGTGGTTTCTGACACCTGACACATTTCACTTTATAGGTTTTATCAGGTCATTACAGTGTTTTCACTCATGCCTGTACTAGAAGCTGGAGAAGAAGCCATTTTAGCAGAAATAGAACATGCAGGAAATTGTAAATGGCTGCTAGATTTGGAAAGATCTGGGAAAAAAGTGCTCTGGAAAAATGGGCAATGGATTCACTCAGCATATTTTCTAACCTTTTAGTTTGTCAAAAAATAAGCAACATGATACCATGGCTCTGCATAAATATACACACCACTTTCATTGGTGTGTTATCTGTATGCATTCGCAGATTTTCACGTGTATGTTCACACCAGTGTCGTCCGCTCGTCTTTCAGACAGGGGAAGCTCATTGTCGGCTTACATCAAAAAAATTGTCAAGTTATTTAAACATATATTCGTCCCTCCGTTCTTTTACCACAGTCTGCCTTCATCTGTTAGATAGTTAGTTCACTCTGACCTAGCCAACAGTCTGGCTGATTAAACTGTCTACAAAACCAGATTAAACTGAACAAGAAATGATTCAATTATGGAACTGAAACAAGAAAACGCTGACATTCAGTCCAGTGTACCAGTTCGTCCAGTGGTTGTGTTTTCTTCCAGGTCAGTAAATGAACAGTTCATTTGGTTTGTGTGATTCCACAGCAGAATGTGTGACGGTATTAAACTGAACTGTGTCAGTGAAGGAGCACATCTGAAAACAGCTGTCAATCAAACTGCATTCAGCCTCTGGACCCGTCCTCCAATCAGCATGTGGAAGCTCGGCGTCCGGCCCGGCCGAGCTCCGCCCACAGCTCCATTCACCCCCAGAGATGCTGAGCGTCCGGGGGCGGGACAACATGGTGTCATTTATCCAATGATCGTCCAGTTTAGAGTCAGTTTCCAGCAGTTCCACTCAGTCCCATTGAAGTGCATGGACGCTGAGCGTCTACGGACAAATGCACTGAGCAGAGATGGAATGAACAAACACAGACACGGGAATGGAGGAGAAGTGAACAACATCCAGTCCACTGATCTGGGATCAAACTGATTCTGAACCAACTGGTCTGAGAGATGAACGTGTTCCAACACATTTGGAGTCAATGAAATGAAAACAACTGAACAGAAATATTGAACTGAGATGGTAGATGTGTTTCTGTTGTTGACTTTTTTTATTTCTTTATTTGTTATTCTGGTGTAAATGCTGGATGCTGTTCACATTTAAGTTGATGTAAGCAGTGTATTAGTTGAAAAGGATAAGCAAAAAATAAGTTTTTGGTTCTAGCCTATTCCTTTTTTGGTTTTTATGTTTGTTACAATTGATGTACTGAGTACAATGACTGATGTAAAACCAAAATACATTTATTCATTCATTCATTCAATAGATTTGAGCATTTAATTGGAGTTATTTTAGGAGAAGATGAGCTTCCACTGCAGTCTGACACAAAACACCTGTGCTTCACACCATTATTAACCCTCACCATTCCACCCATATATAGTTGGAAGTAGATCTTGTAGCTCTGAGACAAATATTCCTTTGGAGTCAAACCCATTCTCTCGTTAATTCTTGAATTTCACATTTTCACCCAAGGCTGAATCTTGGAAAGTTCAGCCAACCAGCATTTTTGACTTGATTTTTCTTTATCGGTGACTCTCATGTGTTAAATTTCATTACTTTTATTCTGGAAGCATTTTCCTTGTAGACCAGTGTTATTGGCTTCTACACACTCCAATACAAAAATGTTTATAGTTTTATTTCTATGTCAAATATCGTCATACTGCTAGTTCAGGACAGATCTACAATCCCTGTTGAATAATTTGAATCACTTGTAGCTGGTTGATATTGATAAGACATAATACAATAAATAATAATAATAATAATAATAATAATAATAATAATAATAATGATAGTGTGCTTCAACACACTAACCACAAGGATCATTTTATTCCATATTTATATTACAGAGTAGGCTACCCATACATAATATGTATTGTATCTCCATATGAGTTGTCTGTAATTCTGTATAAATCCTTGTGTTAGAGTGGTGGGGTGACTGAACAGCCCAGAAGGACAAAGCACGTCTACCTCCAAGGACAATCCAAGGACACCTGAGACACAACTGAACCACACTACATGTGATCCACTCCTGTAGAGTTAACAGAATACTAGGAGGGAGAAAAAGAAAAAAGTGGACAACTAGAAATGACCAGTACTAAAGCAAACCTGTGGAGCCCAGACACCTGTGAGGACGAACACAGGGCAAAAGAGCCTGAGCTTTAGTTGAGTCTGATCTGAGGAGGACAGTCCCAGACACACTGCTGCATTTTTCTGACTATCTTTGCTTTCCTGTAGTCTAATATTCCAGTCTGTTTTTAGTCTGCTGTAGGCTGGAGGTTCATTTGTTGACGTTGTAAAGTTAGATCCTCCTGACACCCACTAAGTAAACATGTTCACATTTTACACTCAATGATCGCCTTAATTGGAAACAGCATGACGCAACTGTTTTTTCACATACAGCTTTTATTATTATTATTTTTTTAATATAATGTCCTTTTCAGTGTACATTATGTCATTTTTTTATTTTAAAGTAAAGCTGTGAAACTCTCGTCCACTACAGACCAAGGTTCTAATAGTTTTGGATTTTTCATTCTAGTTTAGTTTGATTTAGTTTGGACTTTTTTCTGTAATTCAGTTTGTTTTAATTTGTTTTTAGAGCAGGTTTGATAGTTTTTATTAGTTTTAATTTTTTTTTCTAAATGCTTAGTTTTAGTTTAGTTGTAGTTTAGTTTAGTTTAGTTTAGTTTTAGTTTAGTTGTAGTTTAGTTTAGTTTAGTTTAGTTGTAGTTTTTAGTTGTAGTTCAGTTGTAGTTTAGTTTTAGTTCAGTTGTAGTTTAGTTGTAGTTTTGTTCAGTTGTAGTTCAGTTGTAGTTCAGTTGTAGTTCAGTTGTAGTTCAGTTGTAGTTCAGTTTTAGTTCAGTTGTAGTTCAGTGGTCTCTTTTCTCTTCTTCTCTGTGCTCCTATTCAAATCAATCCCAGACAGGACTCTGCTGCTTTAGTCTCCATGTTTCCAGGTAGAGTGGGGACCAGAAGACGACTGGAAACCACAAGTGAACACAAGTGACGGAGCAAAAAGTGTCGTATGGAGACAGCACAGAAAACTGAGAGATACAAAGAAATCCATTTAACATCAATCTGACATTGACAAAGACCAAAACCAAGGGAATTTGATCCAGAATTTGTATCTGTTTTAGTTAGTTTAGTAAACACACAATACAGTTTCAGTTAGTTATGGTTTTTTCTTTTAATTATAGTTTTTATTTATTTCAGTTAATGAAAATGTTTTTACACTTCTAGTTTTGGTCATTTCGTTATTTTTCGTCAGCGATAATAACCTTGCTACAGAGGACACAGATGCATTATTACTGGGTGTCAGGAGGATATGACATCTCCAAATGAACCTGGGGCCTACAGTGGAATAATGGTGGATGGGGGGGGGACTGTTTGCAATCTGCTCTAGTGCGTTAATTTATGTAACATACTCATACAATACATTTTATCTGCAGCCTAGAAAAAAGAGGAATACTGAGAATAATTTGACCATCTTTAATTAATATGACATAGGATGAGCTGCGTGTGCACTGTCAGACCGGGTCAGCTGAGTTTACTTCAAAAATCTGAGTAAACCAGTTACCTTAAAAAATCAAACTAATGAAAACTTGAGTGTATTAAACTGAAATGCTTGATTTGAATGGAATTACAATTTTAAGTCCAATGCACTAAATACCAAGTTAATGTAACAGAAAATTTGTTGCAGTGTCAGTTGTTTTGTATAATAATTAACTTAAGCCTTTAATGCACAGTGGTCACTCCAGTGGACAGTTATTCTGCAGCTGTTCTATTGTTATTCATGGGTCAGTATACATGTGAAAAGCTTATAATGTCGTACAGATAACACACCAACGTACCATCAAAAGTGACGTGTGTATTGGCACAAAGTCATGATATCATGTTGCATGGATTTTGTTTTAGTTCCATATCAGCCGACACAGTGGACACTAATGCACCATCCCATAATAATACACTGACATTCAGACCATTAATGTAACTGTACTGTTCTAGATAAACCTGATCTGCACGAACATGTTTGAGTGTAATTTTCACTTACTAGACTGTAATTAACAGGTTACTTACACAAAAAGGTTTATATATATATATATATATATATATATATATATATATATATATATATATATATATATATATAATCTCCATGAAGTGAGTAATAACTAGTATTAGAGTATGATAAAATGTAAGAAAACATCAGATTAGTCGCATTAAAAATATTATTTCATAGTTTTCACACAGTATATCACTTTCGGATATTGCATTTTAATACACTTTTCTTTGCTTCAAAAATGACACCTAACACATGGTGTGCAGCTGAGTGGACATTTTTGTAACTCCATGAAAAATAGGTTCATTAAAAAAAATTCTACTGCATTGTTTTTATTTCATGCCTAAAGAGGAAAAACTCTGGACTATGGTTCTTCTAATTCATGCATGAAAGGGTTAATGTCATCAGTTCATTGGACTCAATTTCAAGTCGATTTAAATTAAAAGCTTTTGCAAAATGAACTGCTTTGTAAAATTATTCAACTTCATATATTGGAGTGTGGACGGAAGTTTATGTTTATGTTTATGTTTATGTTTATGTTTACGCATTTAGCAGACGCTTTTTTCCAAAGCGACTTACAGGGGAAAACCAATTAAATCACTCAATCAATCAAATTTTATTTATATAGCGCCAGATCACAAAAAAGTTATCTCTTGACATTTTATATATAGAGTTGGTCAAAACCAGACTCTAAGTCAATTTACAGAAACCCAACAGAATCCTCAGGAGCAAACACTAGTGATGGTGACAGTGGAAGGAAAAACTTCCCTTTAACAGCAGAAACCTGGAGCAGACCCAGACTCCTGGAGGATGGACGTCTGCCTGGACCAGTTGGGGTTAAAGAGAGAGAGTAGAGAAGGGGAAAAAGAGAGAGTGATAGAGATAGAGACTGGGGGAGAGGGGAGAAGGGGGGAGTAGGGGGAGACACATGGAGGCGGTTGAGGATAAGTGAGTGGTGATGATGAGGGCAGGGAAGAGGCCGGACCACCGCAGCAGGTCCAGAGATAATCATGAAAGATCGTGAAAGTTAGACAGGAAGTTAACTTACTGTCATTTGCCAGAACAGGAAGTGCTTTTAATTTGGCAAAGCATTAAGATTTACATTGAGTAATAGTGATGTAACGGTCACAAACGAATCAAATCTTTTGAATGGCTCTTTGACATGAATGATGGGAACTGAGTCTTTTCTTTTTTTTTTTTTTTTTTTTTTAAGGAGGGAGTGTTCGACTGCCTGTCAATTTAGCGTCAGTGGGGAGGGATTGGACAGGAGGAGAATGTTCCAGCAGAAAAAGAAAGAGTGCACTGAGCATGTCTGATGGAAGAAGTTAAAAAAAACAGTTTGAAGAGTGAAGTGAGTATACAGGAGGAGGAGGAGGAGGAGGAGGAGGAGGAGGAGGAGGAGTGGAGGAAACCAGAGAAAAGTTTGAGAGTGAGTGACACCTGTGAGTAATGAGCCAAAGAAAAATGTTCTTTCATCAGAAAATGTTTGATTTTCTTCTTCATTTTTCTTCTACAGACTAGTCCACAGAATGTACTGGGATGTTTTTGCTCCAGTTCCATCATTGGTCTAATGTCACCTCTCATGTCATGGATTTAACCCACACATTTGAACTAACCATTCTGTTTTACACTAAGATAATATTTACTGCCGCACCAATTAAACACCTTTAAAATGGAATGTCAATCATCACATGGAGCCGATTTAGTCATGAAAACACTGGGGTTTGAAAATAATGCAAAAACAGAACAGAGCCAGTCTGTTGAACGACTCTTTTCAGTGAACGACTCCTGATTGAACGACTCCCTTCAAAGAGCCAACAGTCCCATCACTATTCAGTCAGATCATTCCTATGTGAACAGTAAACCCATAGTTGTTCCTGTGGTTCTGACTCCTGGTGCAGCTGTACAAAAACACACAAACCAACCCAAAAAGGCCACGAAACACTGACACACACACATTCAGTCCAAATGAACACTAACAGCACAACCACTGAACCCTGCAGAAAAACAACACATTTACAACTACAGGAACATGAGGCCCTTTTAGGCCCTTTCCCACCGCAGGAAATTTGCAGGAACTTTCTGTATTACCCTGAACTTTCAAAGTTCCTGGTGCGTTTCCACCGAAAATTACCCTGGTAACTGACCCTCCCCCGGCCCCGAATTTACCCCAAAGAAGTTCCAGGTACAGAGGTAGAACTGTTCAGATTACCAGGAACTTTAAGGGGCGGAGCTGTGTGCTGGAGAAGGCTGAGTGGTGGACTAGACTGACAGTGTTTACACATTCTGTTCACCACCAAGATTTAACTCATATAATTTCCACAAGTTTTGGATTTGGATAATTCAGAAAATGGACCAAAAGAGAAGCTACAACAAGTGGACGGACGACCAGGAAATTCAGACGGACTTTGAATCACCAACACGCAACGAGCGAGTAAAAGCTGTCGGAGCCAAATATAAGACACACGCCTAAAGAAATACGAGAAAAGAAGAAGAAATGTATGCAGGATTAAAAGAAACTAAAGGAGCACAACGGTCACAGTGGATCTGACTGTGGAACAAACCAACGGTCTGAATAGGACACAAATATGCACAGTTTAGTTGGTTCATGCTGTAACAGTAGTCAGAGGCATCAGCTGTTTAGTCAGAAGTGAAGTCCAGTTAACCTAATGCTAATGCTAATGCTAACTGGTCAACAGTCTGACACTAAACCTAAATCAGAACTGGATGGATTCATGTTGTCATTGTGAGCGGAACACTGGTTTATTCTGTATGTTTGGGATTTCCACCTGAACTGGAGCGGACCGACTCGCCTCTTTTTCTGAACCTGGGGCTCGTTTGTGTCCTGGTCCAACATCTACTGTTTACAACGGCCCAGGTCAGACATGTGACCCCTGACCCTAACGGCCCAGGTCAGACATGTGACCCCTGACCCTAACGGCCCAGGTCAGACATGTGACCCCTAACCCTAACAGCCCAGGTCAGACATGTGACCCCTGACCCTAACGACCCAGGTCAGACATGTGACCCCTGACCCTAACGGCCCAGGTCAGACATGTGACCCCTAACCCTAACGGCCCAGGTCAGACATGTGACCCCTAACCCTAACGACCCAGGTCAGACATGTGACCCCTGACCCTAATGGCCCAGGTCAGACATGTGACCCCTAACCCTAACAGCCCAGGTCAGACATGTGACCCCTGACCCTAAGGGCCCAGGTCAGACATGTGACCCCTAACCCTAACGGCCCAGGTCAGACATGTGACCCCTGACCCTAACGGCCCAGGTCAGACATGTGACCCCTGACCCTAACGGCCCAGGTCAGACATGTGACCCCTAACCCTAACGGCCCAGGTCAGACATGTGACCCCTAACCCTAACGGCCCAGGTCAGACAGGTGACCCCTAACCCTAACGGCCCAGGTCAGACATGTGACCCCTGACCCTAACAGCCCAGGTCAGACATGTGACCCCTAACCCTAACGGCCCAGGTCAGACATGTGACCCCTGACCCTAACAGCCCAGGTCAGACATGTGACCCCTGACCCTAACGGCCCAGGTCAGACATGTGACCCCTGACCCTAACGGCCCAGGTCAGACATGTGACCCCTAACCCTAACGGCCCAGGTCAGACATGTGACCCCTAACCCTAACGACCCAGGTCAGACATGTGACCCCTGACCCTAATGGCCCAGGTCAGACATGTGACCCCTAACCCTAACAGCCCAGGTCAGACATGTGACCCCTGACCCTAAGGGCCCAGGTCAGACATGTGACCCCTAACCCTAACGGCCCAGGTCAGACATGTGACCCCTGACCCTAACGGCCCAGGTCAGACATGTGACCCCTAACCCTAACGGCCCAGGTCAGACATGTGACCCCTAACCCTAACGGCCCAGGTCAGACATGTGACCCCTAACCCTAACGGCCCAGGTCAGACAGGTGACCCCTAACCCTAACGGCCCAGGTCAGACATGTGACCCCTGACCCTAACAGCCCAGGTCAGACATGTGACCCCTAACCCTAACGGCCCAGGTCAGACATGTGACCCCTGACCCTAACAGCCCAGGTCAGACATGTGACCCCTGACCCTAACGGCCCAGGTCAGACATGTGACCCCTGACCCTAACGGCCCAGGTCAGACATGTGACCCCTGACCCTAACGGCCCAGGTCAGACAGGTCACATGACACATCACACTGGTAGGACTCTGTCCTCATGTGTTCTGTTTTTCATTTATGCATTTTTATTACTTTTCTTGTAGGACAGAGAAAAAGGGACCAGGACCATGGAGTTCCAGACCGGGTGTCCTGGACCAGCTGGACCAGACCCTGGTCCAAAAGCCTGAACCTTTCACACGTGTTTATTTCCCTTTTAATCTCAAGGCAACTTTGTTTTGTTTCAATTTTTAATTAAAAAAAAAATCTACCCTAATCCTGTCTGTTCATTTACAAGGCATCCAAATATGAGTATCAGTACTTTTATCAGTAATCTGCAGTTGAATTACATGCAGGTATTTGAGTAAATGTGTGTGACTTTAGGTTGAACCAGGACTAAATCTGGAAAACAATAGAAATGAAACAGAACCATCCATCACATTAAAGTTAGATGTGATTGAGTTTAAGGAATGAGAAGTGGAAAATACATGTTCTACCATTTTTAAATACAGACTAAGGATCTGGAATGATGGTGAACTTCATTTAAAATGTATTCCAGATGGATTCACTGATTCAACAACCAGTAAAATGTTAAACCCAACCTGTCCACTTCAGTTCTGGGTCATTTTATTGAACTAGAGGTCAGTTTGTGAATGGACATGAACTGGACTACAGGTTCTGGTTCTGCTCCTCATACATGAACTGGACTACAGGTCCTGGTTCTGCTTCTCATACATGAACTGGACTACAGGTCCTGGTTCTGCTCCTCATACATGAACTGGACTACAGGTTCTGGTTCTGCTCCTCATACATGAACTGGACTACAGGTCCTGGTTCTGCTCCTCATACATGAACTGGACTACAGGTCCTGGTTCTGCTCCTCATACATGAACTGGACTACAGGTTCTGGTTCTGCTCCTCATACATGAACTGGACTACAGGTCCTGGTTCTGCTCCTCATACATGAACTGGACTACAGGTCCTGGTTCTGCTCCTCATACATGAACTGGACTACAGGTTCTGGTTCTGCTCCTCATACATGAACTGGACTACAGGTCCTGGTTCTGCTCCTCATACATGAACTGGACTACAGGTCCTGGTTCTGCTCCTCATACATGAACTGAACTACAGGTTCTGGTTCTCCTCATACATGAACTGGACTACAGGTTCTGGTTCTGCTCCTCATACATGAACTGGACTACAGGTCCTGGTTCTGCTCCTCATACATGAACTGGACTACAGGTTCTGGTTCTGTTCCTCATACATGAACTGGACTACAGGTCCTGGTTCTGTTCCTCATACATGAACTGGACTACAGGTTCTGGTTCTGCTCCTCATACATGAACTGGACTACAGGTTCTGGTTCTCCTCATACATGAACTGGACTACAGGTTCTGGTTCTGCTCCTCATACATGAACTGGACTACAGGTCCTGGTTCTGCTCCTCATACATGAACTGAACTACAGGTTCTGGTTCTCCTCATACATGAACTGGACTACAGGTTCTGGTTCTGCTCCTCATACATGAACTGGACTACAGGTCCTGGTTCTGTTCCTCATACATGAACTGGACTACAGGTCCTGGTTCTGCTCCTCATACATGAACTGGACTACAGGTTCTGGTTCTGCTCCTCATACATGAACTGGACTACAGGTCCTGGTTCTGTTCCTCATACATGAACTGGACTACAGGTTCTGGTTCTGCTCCTCATACATGAACTGGACTACAGGTTCTGGTTCTGCTCCTCATACATGAACTGGACTATAGGTCCTGGTTCTGCTCCTCACACATGAACTGGACTACAGGTTCTGGTTCTGCTCCTCATACATGAACTGGACTACAGGTTCTGGTTCTGCTCCTCATACATGAACTGGACTACAGGTTCTGGTTCTGTTCCTCATACATGAACTGGACTACAGGTTCTGGTTCTGCTCCTCACACATGAACTGGACTACAGGTTCTGGTTCTGCTCCTCATACATCATCAACCTGATTTGAATAAATTACCCTGAACTTTTGGGTGCGGTGGAAACGCAGTTACCAGGAACTCTTTTACCCTAAAAAGTTCCTGGTAATAAAATTCCTGGGCCTTTTGGTGGGAAAGGGCCTAATACCCACAATGCACTGCACAGATACAAAGGTGTGGTCAGGACTCAAACTGAGGGATTTAGATCCATTCAACTGAAACGGTTTCATCCTTTAGACTGTGTCTACAGATGAGGAGAACAGACTGAACATTAGTTAGGAATGGAATCAAACCGAACTCATTGAACTACACTGGAATTAAAGCATTTGAGTAAAAACACAGTCTGGGTTTACAGTGTATGTGGGGTTGATCTGCTGAATTTTTCTGAGTTGCTCATGATGATGATTCATTGTTGCTCAGAACAGACATTTGATGGAACTGGAGTGTGATCTGCACATTCCATTCAGTGTGAAATATAACTGACTCCTTTTGTTTTGGATTAGAATGTTGTGTTCTAATAGTGATGTCCTGTCCACTCAAACTGCACTAATGGTTTCAGCGGGGCCTGCTGCACGTTAACTAACATTCTATTAACCAAACCCACTCCAGCAGTACATGGACTCCACTGTAAACTGGACTGACAAACACAACACCTGTTTACATCTGGAGATACACCACCAAGATATTATAACAAATATTAAGCAATATTTAATTATTATTTAATTATATATTTAATTTTTGTTGGAAAAATGTGGTCAGATTTTGTAAGACACCCCATCAGGCAGTGGTGGTCCATCAGGGCCTGCAGGACCTTCTCTGATTGGCCTAAAAAACTATCTGAATCACAGACTGGTGTGAAATATATTTAGTCCATGAATACTTCTTCAATAATTCCAAACGCTCCGTCTGCTTCCTTTCAGAGCTTTTCCTCTGGTTGTGCTGCTTCCACACATGTGTTTTCATATTAAAGCCTTTAACCAATCACATTTCATCATTTGTTAGCAGACAGGGTCACAGTCACAGGAGTCTGTCTGGAGGCCTTCACAGTCAGTTCTGCAGGCCCTCTAGCAAAACATACAAGTGACGATGACGCTGCTGCTTTAGCCAGATTTAGAGTGTGCCACACCAGGGCCCTCTAGCAGGCGTACGGTGACATCAGCGTATTCACAGCCTGTGATTGGATAGTCGTAGAGCGGACTAGCCAAAGCTAGCAAACTGCATCTGCAGTGAGCTGCACCGACACAAATACAGTTGTGTTGGTTTAACAGCTGTTTAGTCCAAACACAACAGCTGAAGGAGGAGAAGAAATGGATTTGGAAGAAGATTTACTGTCAAAGCCATTTTCTTTTTTTTTTTTTTTCAAAGCCATTTTCAATTCCAAAGCTAGCAAGACAGTCACAACCAGGAAAAGAATTTGTCCAACACTTTCACTGCACTAAGTACAACCAGTACCCCGAGTACCCCCAGCACCTGGTACCTGGTACCCCCGGTACCCAGTAACCCCCGGTACCCACACGGATAATCTGTCCAACAGAGGAGTTGAACTGTTGTCTTGTGAACAAATAATCATAATTTTTGGTGAGTCAGATGTTACTATTTTCCTAAATAATACTGTGAGTTAATGAGGTTATTATTGATGCTTCTTTAAGCCTCAGTCACAAAGCTTCGTATGAACCCATCGTTGGTACGAATCTCCTGGTTTGTATGAGTTCTGGAGTTCGTAGACATTCACAGATGCAGCAGTAGTTTCTTCTGTCCGTCTTATGAAGTCGGTTCAGCTGCCGTTCAAAACACAAGAACATCTGGAAGACGCTGTGAGAAAATGAGGTGATTTGGAGTTATCTGTGCAGATTAGTTTGAAGTGTATTTTTCTGTTAATAAAAGACTTTATTCTTTCTATGTTCTGCACCGTGTGTTTGACACCAGGCGTTCACTCTGTCTGGACAGTTTGTATTTGTATATATCATGGTCCATAAATCCCTCACACAGTGTTCGTAGTCATTCATAACAGTATTTGTGTGTGAGGCTTCATGTGTGTCAGCTGGAGCTGCAGTAGAAGCAGACTGTGCACCTGGGTTTGTTTATTCACTAAAGGCTTTTACTGTTTCTACACCAGTTATCTATCTGCGATGCAACAGCTCTGTACACTGCATTTACTGCAGAACAAGATAGTTTTTACAACCATAAAATACTTACTGAGGGGTAGATTGATTCAGACTGGGAGTGAAATGAACGGTCCCCCACTGCCATCAGGGTGAATACACAGATAGTTCTACTGAGTGGTGGACACAGTGGTGGACACAGTGGTGGACACAGTGGTGGACACAGTGGCGGACACAATGGCGGACACAGTGGCGGACACAATGGCGGACACAGTGGCGGACACAATGGCGGACACAGTGGCGGACACAGTGGCGGACACAATGGCGGACACAGTGGCGGACACAGTGGCGGACACAATGGCGGACACAGTGGCGGACACAGTGGCGGACACAGTGGTGGACACAGTGGCGGACACAATGGCGGACACAGTGGCGGACACAGTGGCGGACACAATGGCGGACACAGTGGCGGACACAGTGGGGGTCAAAGGAGGCCAATCATTCTCATGTGTTCTGGGCCTGAACCCACCTGCACCAGTATAGGAGGGACATTCACAGGACTTTAATATGGGTCTTCAAGGTTCATGTTCCCTAAAACTCTGTAAATGTATATTTTGGTGATGTGTCAGAACGAGAACGGAGCGAGGATACAAAAGTATGGACTCTGCACAGCTCCACTACTTCCTGAACTTCAGGTGGGTTCTTTATTTCCTGTCTTTCATTATTGGACCCACTGATTAACCCAGGTGTGTCTGCTGCTTCTTTTTGTGACTACTGATTAATTAGGCGCACCTGGATTAATCAGTGTGTCCAATAATGAAAGACACGAAATAAAGAACCCACCTGAAGTTCAGGAAGTAGTGGGGCGGAGCTTAGAGTCCATTACAGGCACTTTTAGCAGCCAGCAAGAAATCTATTACAAGAAGGTGTTTAAATCCAGCTGGTACCAGACCATCTGCAAATGTTCAAACTGGAAAAATGGACTGACTGTCAGAATCCAGAGGGATAAATGTGACCATATTTGGACAAATGGAGTTTGTCAGTTTGTATCCTCCAGCCGCCCAGAATTTGTATCAGTCCTCTAAAAATGTCTTCTTTATATCCTCCGTCTTTATTCTTTGCTTATGTTTTACTTTTACATAAACATGTGTAATGTTTAAAGAACCCAGAAGGATTGAAAGCTGAGATTGTCTTTTTGGAAGTGAGAAGTACCAAAACTGTAAGCACTCACTTCATGTGTTTTTTTTTTTTTTTTTTTTTTTACACTTTTGCATGTATAAAATAAGAAATACAAAAAGGAATCCAATACATATCATATGTATGAATGGTAATGCTGAGATGGCTTGCTCCTTTTCCAATAAAACAAAATAAAATAAAATAAAATAAAATAAAGAAATAAATAAATAAAAATTAATTATATATTTAATTTTTACATGTTTTATGCAGTTTTGCCTCTAAAAACATATCTACTATCTAGTAGTACATCTGCATAAGACCAGATAGATAGATAGATAGATCTGTAAGTAGAGAACAAAAAAGTCAAAGCTGGTCTTGTGTGTGAGTTTTATTCACACCTGTGACAAAAGCACCAAGCTAAAGTGTGGGAGGAAAAGGGGTGAGGACCAAGGTTATTATCATAAACAAAAACTAATGAAATGACCAAAACTAGAACTGAAAAAACATTTTCATTAACTGAAATAAATAAAAACTATAATTAAAAGAAAAAACCAGAACTAACTGAAACTGTATTGTGTGTTTACTAAACTAACTAAAACAGATAAAAATTCTGGATCAAATTCCCTTGGTTTTGGTCTTTGTCAATGTCAGATTGATGTTCAATGGATTTCTTTGTCTCTCTCAGTTTTCTGTGCTGTCTCCATACGACACTTTTTGCTCCGTCACTTGTGTTCACTTGTGGTTTCCAGTCGTCTTCTGGTCCCCACTCTACCTGGAAACATGGAGACTAAAGCAGCAGAGTCCTGTCTGGGATTGATTTGAATAGGAGCACAGAGAAGAAGAGAAAAGAGACCACTGAACTACAACTGAACTACAACTAAACTACAACTGAACTACAACTAAACTACAACTAAACTACAACTGAACTACAACTAAACTACAACTGAACTACAACTGAACTACAACTGAACTATAACTGAACTACAACTGAACTACAACTGAACTACAACTAAACTACAACTGAACTATAACTGAACTACAACTGAACTACAACTGAACTACAACTGAACTACAACTAAACTACAACTAAACTACAGCTGAACTAAAACTAAACTAAAACTAAACTAAAACTAACCTAAACTACAACTAAACTAAACTACAACTAAACTAAAACTAAACTAAACTAAACTAAACTAAAACTAAACTACAGCTGAACTGAAACTAAACTAAAACTAAACTAAACTAAAACTAAACTAAAACTAAACTACAACTAAACTAAAACTAAACTACAACTAAACTAAAACTAAACTACAGCTGAACTGAAACTAAACTAAACTAAACTAAAACTAAACTAAACTACAACTAAACTAAACTACAACTAAACTAAACTAAAACTAAACTACAGCTGAACTGAAACTAAACTAAACTAAACTAAACTAAACTAAAACTAAAACTAAACTACAACTGAACTAAAACTAAACTAAAACTAAGCATTTAGAAAAAAATGAAAACTAATAAAAACTATCAAACCTGCTCTAAAAACTAATTAAAACAAACTGAATTACAGAAAAATAGTGAAACCTAAATAAAACTGAACTGGAATGCAAAATCCCAAACTATTAGAACCCTGGTGCACAGGCAGTGAGTTTATGTACACATTAGATATGACAGGACAGAATGATTCTGACAGAAATGAGGGCAGAGTTCAAGTCAGCTGACAGTGGTCAAAACATCCTGGAGCCGTCATGAGATAGACAGGAGACGCTCAGGGTCATTCTACTGAGCATGTGCAGCAGCCACAGACACAACAGTCCTTCTACTGAGCATGTGCAGCAGCCACACACACAACAGTCCTTCTACTGAGCATGTGCAGCAGCCACACACACAACAGTCCTTCTACTGAGCATGTGCAGCAGCCACAGACACAACAGTCCTTCTACTGAGCATGTGCAGCAGCCACAGACACAACAGTCCTTCTACTGAGCATGTGCAGCAGCCACACACACAACAGTCCTTCTACTGAGCATGTGCAGCAGCCACAGACACAACAGTCCTTCTACTGAGCATGTGCAGCAGCCACACACACAACAGTCCTTCTACTGAGCATGTGCAGCAGCCACAGACACAACAGTCCTTCTACTGAGCATGTGCAGCAGCCACACACACAACAGTCCTTCTACTGAGCATGTGCAGCAGCCACAGACACAACAGTCCTTCTACTGAGCATGTGCAGCAGCCACAGACACAACACTGCCTGTCCTTGTACTGTCCGATGGTTCACCAGTGGACTGTGACATTAAATGTGGATGGACTGGACATGAGTGTGTGATCACAGACAGAAGAGGAACACATGTTCTATGATGATATGAACAGAATAAGAATCCCACACATGACAGATAGGACCTGGTTTGACACATACAGAAGAGACAGAGAATTTAACCACTGCGATCGACAGATAGAACGACAGACAGACAGATGAACAGATCACTAGATAGATTAGATAGATCACAAAACCATGATATGAAGACTTTAAACCAGTATTTTCTGCTTAAAATCAGAATGTTATCATTCTATAATCCTTAGATATGTTACTTCTTTGAATAAACTGGATAAGTGCCATGTTCTTCCTGCACTGGCAGATCATTTCACTGGAAATAAGACATTTTAACCCCATAATAAGTTCTTTTTTCCTATTGTGTACCGGCCTTGTTTTGCAGTGTAAAAAGTGCAGAAAGACCTGAAATCCTAGACACTTTGGTACAAATCCAGAGCAAACAGTGTCATGAACACAAAAGGCAGAATAAAGGCCTGGTGTGTGTCTGAGCAGAAAAACCCCTCAGTTCTTTCTGGGATGAGCTGATGTGTCATGTTCGCCTGAACACTTGAACAGATCCTGTTTGAAAAGTTTCAGTCTCCAGTTTCAGAAACCAACTGAGTTTAAATGACAGAAAAAAAACGACTTTGGCAGAAACACAAGCACTGTTGGTCTGAGACAAATAAAGGAATGAAGAGAAATAAAAACTCTTCTATTTAACTGTATTCACTTGATGACTGTTTCAAAGCTGAAGTGTCCTGACTCTACTGTCAGCTGTCTGGATGCTGATCCTCCTCAGACCCAGAACATGTCAGCACAGTACCAGCTTTTGTTGGTTTGTATTCCATCAGTGCCTGTGTTGGAAACCTCCTGATGCCCCAGGTTTTTCAGATGCAGTTTTTAGTCGGTGGCTCTACAGACGCAGGTGCAGAGGATCCACAGTTCAGACCCCGGCTGCAGTGACAGGAACAGGTCTGTTTGGGTTAGTTCAAACACAGGTCTGGGGTCTGTAGGTCTGTGTGCTGCATTAGATCACTGACATGAATGAATGCAGCTTCTTCAACTCTCCACCGTCTGGTGTTTGGCAGTGCTTCACCTTTTATTAAAGACTCTGCCTTCAGAGTCCTGCCTTCCAGAATCAAAGGGACAGTGGCAGCGTACAGTGTGACGCAAAGTTCTAATAGTTCTGGATTTTTCATTCTAGTTTAGTTTGATTTAGTTTGGACTTTTTTTTCTCTAATTCAGTTTGTTTTAATTTGTTTTTAGAGCAGGTTTGATAGTTTTGATTAGTTGTCATTTGTTTCTAAATGCTTAGTTTGAGTTTAGTTTGAGTTCAGTTGTAGTTCAGTTGTAGTTCAGTTGTAGTTTAGTTGTAGTTTAGTTGTAGTTCAGTTGTAGTTCAGTTGTAGTTCAGTGGTCTCTTTTCTCTTCTTCTCTGTGCTCCTATTCAAATCAATCCCAGACAGGACTCTGCTGCTTTAGTCTCCATGTTTCCAGGTAGAGTGGGGACCAGAAGACGACTGGAAACCACAAGTGAACACAAGTGACGGAGCAAAAAGTGTCGTATGGAGACAGCACAGAAAACTGAGAGAGACAAAGAAATCCATTGAACATCAATCTGACATTGACAAAGACCAAAACCAAGGGAATTGGATCCAGAATTTTTATCTGTTTTAGTTAGTTTAGTAAACACACAGTACAGTTTCAGTTAGTTATGGTTTTTTCTTTTGATTATACTTTTTATTTATTTCAGTTAATGAAAATGTTTTTTCAGTTGTAGTTTTGGTCATTTCATTAGCTTTCGTTAATGATAAGAACCTTGGTGTGTAAAAGCTATGGTGGATCATTTGGTTCCACCTCTGTCCCAGCTCTATAACTCCTTTGGGGGTAGTAACAGAGCCATGATAAAGGTGGAATTAGGATTCTGGAACACTGTGGAAAAAGAACACCTCTCGTTCTGCATCCAAGGTGTGATGTTTGGATGAAGTCTTGTGTGTGTGACCCCTGCACTGGGGGGACTTCAAAATGCCCTGTACAGTAAACAAACATATCAGCGCGCCCAGAAAAATGTGGAAGTGAGAATAGTTCAGTTCAGTTATCTGTTTTAGTTAGTTTAGTAAACACACAATACAGTTTCAGTTAGTTATGGTTTTTTTCTTTTAATTATAGCTTTTATTTATTTCAGTTAACGAAAATGTTTTTTTCAATTCTAGTTTTCGTTAACGATAATAACCTTGGTGTGACGTATACCTTGCTTGTCAGACATACCCCAAGTATAGCTCCTTAGCTAACCTCTGTAGAGTCTTTCACTGTTCTCCAGATGTTAGCATGGATACAGTCCTCCGGCCTCAGTGACAACAGTTCATGATCTGTGCGTCTCCTCACTTCCACATTTTTCTGGGCGCACTGATATGTTTGTTTACTGTACAGGGCATTTTGAAGTCCCCCCAGTGCAGGGGTCGCACACGCAAGACTTCATCCAAACATCACACCTTGGATGCAGAACGAGAGGTGTTCTTTTTCCACAGTGTTCCAGAATCCTAATTCCACCTTTATCATGGCTCTGTTACTACCCCCAAAGGAGTTATAGAGCTGGGACAGAGGTGGAACCAAATGATCCACCATAGCTTTTACACACCAAGGTTCTTATCATTAACGAAAGCTAATGAAATGACCAAAACTACAACTGAAAAAAACATTTTCATTAACTGAAATAATAAAAAGTATAATCAAAAGAAAAAACCATAACTAACTGAAACTGTACTGTGTGTTTACTAAACTAACTAAAACAGATACAAATTCTGGATCAAATTCCCTTGGTTTTGGTCTTTGTCAATGTCAGATTGATGTTCAATGGATTTCTTTGTCTCTCTCAGTTTTCTGTGCTGTCTCCATACGACACTTTTTGCTCCGTCACTTGTGTTCACTTGTGGTTTCCAGTCGTCTTCTGGTCCCCACTCTACCTGGAAACATGGAGACTAAAGCAGCAGAGTCCTGTCTGGGATTGATTTGAATAGGAGCACAGAGAAGAAGAGAAAAGAGACCACTGAACTACAACTGAACTACAACTGAACTACAACTGAACTACAACTAAACTACAACTGAACTACAACTGAACTACACTAAACTACAACTGAACTACAACTGAACTACAACTAAACTACAACTGAACTACAACTGAACTACAACTGAACTACAACTAAACTACAACTGAACTACAACTAAACTACAACTGAACTACAACTGAACTACAACTGAACTACAACTAAACTACAACTGAACTACAACTGAACTACAACTGAACTACAACTGAACTGAACTACAACTGAACTACAACTGAACTACAACTAAACTACAACTGAACTACAACTAAACTACAACTGAACTGAACTACAACTGAACTACAACTGAACTACAACTGAACTAAAACTAAACTACAACTGAACTACAACTAAACTAAAACTAAGCATTTAGGAAAAAAATGCAAACTAATAAAAACTATCAAACCTGCTCTAAAAACAAATTGAAATGAACTGAATTAGAAAAAAAAGTCAGAACTAAATCAAACTAAACTAGAATGAAAAATCCAGAACTATTAGAACCTTAAAACGCAGCATTATCCATTGGAATTGAAGTTGGACTTCTTCAGTACCACCTCGGCCTACATGTTTAATGTGATGGACTAGCTAAGTCATCAGGGAGTGTTTTTATAAAGTAATGATTAATGAATATTGTATTTCTGCGGCTTGGCCTGGCTCAAGTCCAGAACAACAGAAGACCAAACACACCAAGAATGACTGCAGGAGTGGATGTGTGTTTGTGGAATGTGTGTAAACAAAAGACGACAGCTCATCACCAGAGCTAAAGCCGTCACAGGTTCAACCAGCCTCAGTGCTTTACAGACACACCCCAGGGAAGAGTTGAAGACACTGCACCTGCACAACCACAGCACCTTTGTACACACACAACCCTTCAGGAAATCAGACCCAAGTGTCTTCGTTATCTGATGGGCACATCAGCCTCTGAGTCTGAGGACTGTCAGCCCTAGGAGACGCAGATTCAACCTGGATACAAGCAGGTGAATGTGACCAGGAAGACACGGGGGGGGGGGGGGGGGGCAAGAGCCAAGGAGGGAAGGGGACACAAAGAAGAGATTTAGAAGATCCTGGAAGGAAGGGGCTGCAGCCGGTTTACATCCTGTTCCCATGTGTGTGTCCTCAGTCCTACTGCTGTAGACATACCCCAGTAGAACAGAACGGAGCAGCTGTGTCCTGTTCACTGTCACTACACACATCTGACTAAAGCAAATGAAAACCAAAACATGGAGTCTGAGCCTTTGCTTCAAAAGTACAAAGAAAAGGCTTTCACTGTCTTCAGTAGGACTGTTAGAAAATATCACTTCTGCAATATATCACAATATTTCATGTCACAATACTGTATCGATATTAAAAAGTACTGTATGGATATTTTTAGGTATTTATTCAAATGCAGATATTGTGGAGGTTCTTTTTAGTTCTTTGTTTTTCCAACTCTTTTATTACTATATTCACATGGGTATTTTTTCTGTTGTTTTTAAAGTACAACAGTACTATTGTGATATGGAAGGTCATGCATGTAGTTTTTTTTAAACTGATAACACTGTTTTATTAAATAATGGTTATTTCAATCATCTTAAAAGCACTTTTTATGTCTGTCTGAGAGGCAGATGGGAGTTCATTTGTTTGGGACCACACAAAGATAATGTGATGATGTTGGAGGATTCAGGGACTAGGGCTGGGTAAAAAAATCCATTTAATCAATCTTAGATGGATCTCATTTTGATTTTGTGTAATCGATTACTACTGGATGAGATCCATTTTTCAGAGCAGGACCAGGAGTACGTGGAACCGCAGGCGGCTCCGTCTGTGAACCCCTGGGGATGACGGGGCGTTTTGGCGACGGCTCTGGCGCAGAAAAGACACGGAGGAAGGGTGGGGAAAACCCCTCCACTGGAGGTCCTCCTGTCCTCAAACTCAAACCCACAACATGAAGGAACAGGTTCGCCCAGCGAGTCGTGGAAGCTGGTTGTTCTTGGAATAAGAAGTTGGATCCATACTATCACCTATGGCTGAGTATGAAGTTAGAGGAAGAGGAAAGAGACAATGTCCCACCACTACACCCCCACCACCACCACCACCACCACCACCAACAACATTCACGGAGCGCGTGCACCCCCCAGCCCCGCTCCGACCAACAATCCCAGAGCTGCAGATTAAATTCAGCTGAATGTGGAACTGAACTAACATGAGTGTGACAGCCCTGGTATAAATGATAAACTGAGGCGTAATATTGTTAAAACTGTACTTATGTTTCTTCAGAATTTCCAGGTTCATATTTGTTCAAGTATAGGTTGTAGATGTAAACATTTATGTTACAGAATCTGACTTTTTTCACTCAAAAACATAGACAAGACTTATGAGTTGACATTATTTATCAGCTCTTATCCTGTTATTTATGTTATTTTACTGGTTCGGTCCACTTTAGATTAAATTTAGCTGAATGTGGAACTGAACTAACAGGAGTTTGACAGCCCTGCAATCACTAAAGGGTTGGTGGTTCAAATCCTGCTGGATCCCCCCACCATTGTGTCTTTGGTCAAGGCACTTCACCCACCTTCAGTGTCACTCACACCAGTATAGGAATGGGAAGGAATTCTGGGTGGTGGTTGGAGAGACGGAGGGTGCAGATTAGCAGCCAAATTTCAATCAATCAATCAATCAATCAATCAATATATATATATATATATATAAAATCATATAACGTTGATTAATGTAAGATTTTGAAAAATGAATGGTTAACTGTTTTAATGTGTATTGCTATCTTTAATATGACGTTAATCACTGTCCTTTTCATGTTTTAATTTTATGAAAGAAAAAAAAAACAAACATGCTGGCTTTACCGTGAACTTCATGATAAATAAATGACACAGGATCAAACTTAATGATCAAACTTTATTACCATATTAAAAATCTGCTTTTTTTTAATGTATCCAGGAGTGTGGTTTGCAGGTCTAGTTGTTCTTTTTCTGTGTCCCTCCTTCCTTCACATCCTGAACCTCCAAATCCCTTCAGACCTAAAGCTGATGTGAACAGGCTCTAACTAAACACACTGAGCTCAAACAGACTGAAGTGAGGAGGAGCTGAACCCATCCCAACCACACACAGACAACAGAGAGGGGCTGAAGACGCAAGTTCACTGCAGGACAAGGTAGGAAAACTGAGCAATGAAAGGTCTGACAGGGATCCAACAAACAGATCAGATTCACTTTAAGCAGCATTACTAATGTCTGACAGGAAAAGGACAAAGACAGCAAAAACAGGTGAAAATGACAAAATACAAACACATATACAGACTCGTCTAGTTATTTTCCAAATCTATTTGACTAACTGCCTCGACACCTTAACTGACTCTAATTTACTGGTTGAATATAACATTATACCTTTGCATTCAAATAAATCTTGTCCTGTCGCCCCACTGTTTAATTAGTTATATTTCAATGTAAATGCAGATGGAAACTGAATTGTGAAGCAATAAATCATGATAAATGTAAGTTTGTTCAAGGAAGTAAGGATTATTTTTAAAAACTGGGTGAAAGTCAGTGAAATTAGGTCTCTTGAAAATGATTTTGTCGTTCTTTAATTTTTACATAAACATCATGAAACTTTTTCAAACCAACCAGAAATATTTTCAACTTCACATAGTTTAAAAAAAAACAACTAAAGAACCCCATGACTTTCATATGAATAAGTCATTTGTACAGGATAGATAGATAGATAGATAGATAGATAGATAGATAGATAGATAGATAGATAGATAGATAGATAGATAGATAGATAGATAGATAGATAGATAGAATGACAGAACGGCAGAACAGAACAATAGAAGGATAGATAGAAGGACAGAACGATTGATCCTTTATTCGTCCCATAGTGAAACCTACAGGTTCCAGCAGTAACTTAAAAAAACACAAACAGTAAAAACAGAACTGTAAAAAAAACACTAATTTTCCACAGAGTCAGTTCAAAGCAGACTGTTGTGTTTACAGTTATGACACTGACGTCATGGTTTTTTGTGCACGTCCATCTAGTCATCACTGTTCATACTAATCAAACTCTTCTGTAATCTGTTCACATGCTGCAGTGACAGAAGTTCATTTCTGAAACGCTGAATGGATGATATTTAATGACATCTACTCATGAAGTTACAAACTGAAAACCACTGAATATGTGTCTACCTCTGCTATAGTAATATAGTATAATATAATATAATATAATATGATATAATATAATATAATATAATATAATAAAATATAATAAAATATAATATAATATGATATAATATAATATAATATAATATAATAAAATATAATATAATATAATATAATAAATATAATAAAATATAATATAATATAATATAATATAATATAATATAATATAATATAATATAATATAATATAATAAAATATAATATAATAAAATATAATATAATAAAATATAATATAATATAATAATGCATGAACTCCACTGTTACAGCCAGTGGTTGGTGTTTCTGTCCTGTTTTCTTTTTGGTTTTTATTAGTTAGGGACATCAGCTACACAAACATTTAAGGTGATGCTAATGCATGTGAACACTGACTAAAACCTGCAGTAGAATGGAAATCAGAAGTAGACAGAGGCAGGCCACAGGGACACAACCTGTTTAATCTGTAAAAGAGAATGAGCCGTTCTACGGAAACACAACAGCTCTGATTTTAATGTGATCATGCATGAAAACACAACTGCATTACATTTCGACAGTTAAGTCCCCCTAAAGCACAGGTGTCAAACATGCGTCCTGGGGTCCAAATCCAGCCCCCCAAAGGGTCCAGTCCGGCCCTGGGGATGAATTAGTGAACTGCATAAATTCCACTCAGATGTGCCCAGTCCTGTTAGTTCAGTTCCACATTCAGACCAGTTCAGTCTGCAGTGGACAGGACCAGTCACATACTGTCAGAAGAACAGAAATAGTGACAACTGACCATGTTTCAGTTTGGAAATGGAAATATTTTCATGGATTTACACTGAAACTAAGGAGAATATTGCAAAAAATGTGAAGAACCTGAACAAATATCATCACCAGAACCCCATCCATGAGTCACAGCAGAGGGTGCACTACACATTTTTATTGTCCGTCATTTTGATGGACAGGGTCGTAAAAATTCCGTCATAACATATTATTATGCATCATTTAAAATTTTTATTTTTTAATGATAATGAGATATATTTAGTAGTATTTAATGTTCAAGAACATCTCAATGATGCAGCAGCTGTAGTTGGTGCTGGCTGATAAACCAATGTGATATCACCACTGGCATAATTATATACACCACTTTGAACTGGTGTGTTCAGGTGGATGTAGGTTCTATACAGGTGGATGTTGGTTCTATACAGGTGGTTGTAGGTTCTATACAGGTGGATGTCGGTTCTATACAGGTGGATGTTGGTTCTATACAGGTGGATGTCGGTTCTATACAAGTGGATGTAGGTTCTATACAGGTGGATGTTGGTTCTATACAGGTGGTTGTAGGTTCTATACAGGTGGATGTCGGTTCTATACAAGTGAATGTAGGTTCTATACAGGTGGATGTTGGTTCTATACAGGTGGTTGTAGGTTCTATACAGGTGGTTGTTGGTTCTATACAGGTGGATGTTGGTTCTATACCGGTGGTTGTAGGTTCTATACAGGTGGTTGTTGGTTCTATACAGGTGGATGTCGGTTCTATACAGGTGGATGTAGGTTCTATACAGGTGGATGTTGGTTCTATACTGGTGGTTGTAGGTTCTATACAGGTGGTTGTTGGTTCTATACAGGTGGATGTTGGTTCTATACTGGTGGTTGTAGGTTCTATACAGGTGGTTGTTGGTTCTATACAGGTGGATGTAGGTTCTATATAGGTGGATGTTGGTTCTATACAGGTGGTTGTAGGTTCTATACAGGTGGATGTCGGTTCTATACAGATGGGATGTTGGTTCTATACAGGTTGATGTAGGTTCTATACTGGTGGATGTTGGTTCTATACAGGTGGATGTTGGTTCTATACAGGTGGATGTAGGTTCTATACAGGTGGATGTTGGTTCTATACAGGTGGGATGTTGGTTCTATACAGGTGGATGTAGGTTCTATACAGGTGGATGTAGGTTCTATACTGGTGGATGTTGGTTCTATACAGGTGGTTGTTGGTTCTATACAGATGGGATATTGGTTCTATACAGGTGGATTTTGGTTCTATACAGATAGGATGTTGGTTCTATACAGGTGGATGTTGGTTCTATACAGGTGGGATGTTGGTTCTATACAGATAGGATGTTGGTTCTATACAGGTGGATGTTGGTTCTATACAGGTGGTTGTTGGTTCTATACAGGTGGATGTTGGTTCTATACAGGTGGGAAGTTGGTTCTATACAGGTGGATGTTGGTTCTATACAGATAGGATGTGGGTTCTATAGAGGTGGGATGTTGGTTCTATACAGGTGGATGTTGGTTCTATACAGGTGGATGTTGGTTCTATACAGATAGGATGTTGGTTCTATACAGGTGGATGTTGGTTCTATACAGGTGGGATGTTGGTTCTATACAGGTGGGATGTTGGTTCTATACAAGTGGATGTTGGTTCTATACAGGTGGGATATTGGTTCTATACAGGTGGATGTTGGTTCTATACAGGTGGATGTTGGTTCTATACAGGTGGGATATTGGTTCTATACAGGTGGATGTTGGTTCTATACAGGTGGATGTTGGTTTTATACAGGTGGGATATTGGTTCTATACAGGTGGATGTTGATTCTATACAGATACGATGTTGGTTCTATACAGGTGGATGTTGGTTCTATACAGGTGGATGTTGGTTCTATACAGTTGGGATGTTGGTTCTATACAGGTGGGATATTGGTTCTATACAGGTGGATGTTGGTTCTATACAGATAGGATGTGGGTTGTATACAGGTGGGATGTTGGTTCTATACAGGTGGATGTTGGTTCTATACAGGTGGATGTTGGTTCTATACAGATAGGATGTTGGTTCTATACAGGTGGATGTTGGTTCTATACAGGTGGGATGTTGGTTCTATACAGGTGGGATGTTGGTTCTATACAGGTGGGTGTTGGTTCTATACAGGTGGGATATTGGTTCTATACTGGTGGATGTTGGTTCTATACAGGTGGATGTTGGTTCTATACAGGTGGGATATTGGTTCTATACAGGTGGATGTTGGTTCTATACAGGTGGGATGTTGGTTCTATACAGGTGGATGTTGGTTCTATACAGGTGGTTGTTGGTTCTATACAGGTGGATGTTGATTCTATACAGATACGATGTTGGTTCTATACAGGTGGATGTTGGTTCTATACAGGTGGGATGTTGGTTCTATACAGGTGGATGTTGGTTCTATACAGGTGGGATGTTGGCTCTATACAGGTGGGATATTGGTTCTATACAGGTGGATGTTGGTTCTATACAGATAGGATGTGGGTTCTATACAGGTGGGATGTTGGTTCTATACAGGTGGATGTTGGTTCTATACAGATAGGATGTGGGTTCTATACAGGTGGGATGTTGGTTCTATACAGGTGGATGTTGGTTCTATACAGATAGGATGTTGGTTCTATACAGGTGGATGTTGGTTCTATACAGGTGGGATGTTGGTTCTATACAGGTGGGATGTTGGTTCTATACAGGTGGGTGTTGGTTCTATACAGGTGGATGTTGGTTCTATACAGGTGGGATATTGGTTCTATACAGGTGGATGTTGGTTCTATACAGGTGGGATGTTGGTTCTATACAGGTGGATGTTGGTTCTATACAGGTGGTTGTTGGTTCTATACAGGTGGATGTTGGTTCTATACAGGTGGTTGTTGGTTCTATACAGGTGGATGTTGGTTCTATACAGGTGGATGTTGGTTCTATACAGGTGGTTGTTGGTTCTATACAGGTGGATGTAGGTTCTATACAGGTGGTTGTTGGTTCTATACAGGTGGATGCTGTTCTGGACTGTTTGATGCCTTGCTCACAGACAGACCAGTGATTCTGTAGCAGGTTCTGTTCACAGTGTTGTGTTAAACTTTCTTTGGTAGTGTTAGAGACTGGTGTGTGTGTGTGTGTGTGTGTGTATGTTCCTTTAAGTGTGAAAGCGGTGTGTGGTGTGTGTGTGTGTATGTGTATGTGTGTGTGTTCCTTTAAGTGTGAGAACGGTGTGTGGTGTGTGTGTGTGCGTATGGTGTGAGTGGTCGTCAAGGTGAGGGAGTGTCAGTGTGTAGTGTGAGTGTGTCAGAGGACAGAAGTGACAGTGTTCTAACATGGACATACTGTGCAGAAACCACAGCTGCTGTCTTCCACTGCTGCTGAAGGACTTAACCCACATCTGCCCTGGAGGAAACCTGCCCTGTGCTCGCTGACTACGGTCGGACCAGCCGAGCAGGAAAGGTTAACAGCAGATTACCCTCAGGATTTGAAACTGTCAAAATGACGGACAGACTTCAGAATTTTCCATCATTTTTAAAAGAAAATCTGTCAATGACGGGATATTTTCGGTTAACGTTACCTCTGAGTCACAGAACACCTGTCCGTCAATAACTCCACTGACTTCCTGTTAAATTTACATAAACCAGCTGGCCCCTCAGGACCTCCTCCACATAAACACTCCCACCTGCAGTCTCAGGTCATCTTCATCTGTCCAGCTCACCCTCCCACCTGCCCGCTGGACTACCATGGGGTCCAGAGCTTTCAGCCCCGCCCCCTCTGGAACGCCCTCCCAGAACACATAAAAAACTGTGACTCTATTACCACCTTCAAACCCCAGCTTCAGACTTATTTATTCAGACAGGCTGACTCAATTCCATAATTTCACTTTAATCTACTGCCATTTTATGAACCTATGTGTTTTATATATGTATATATATATATATATGTGTGTCATTTTAATTGTGTTTTATTTATTTTAGACAACTTTGTATGGTGACCTTGAGTGTGTTGAAAGGCGCCTATAAATAAAATGTATTATTATTATTTTTATTATTAAATATGAACAACCTGAAATGTCTTAAGTATAATTTTAATAATATTCTGTCTGTTCTTAAATGTTTTGTGTGTTTGTAGATCCACTGTGATCTGTACGTTAGAATGTACATGTGGAAATGATAAACTGAGGCAGAATACTGTTCAAATTACACTGACGTTTCCAGTTTGTTCATACTAGCAGCATTGTACCCATGGTGCCACTATACAATCGCACCCTTCTGTGCTGCAACATCGGGACATGTGTCGGACACAGAACCGTCCACTATAGTAGGATTGTTCACATCTTTAGGATAGTTTGTAGACGTAAACCTGTTCATAATGTAAATGTACTTTTTCGCTCTAAGACACAGATAAGAGTTTGGAGTTGACATTATTTCTATATTATTCTGTTATTATTTTACTGGTTCGGTCCACTGCAGATCAGATTTAGCTGAATGTGGCCTGTGAACTAAAATGAGTTTGACAGCCCTGCCCTAAACCCTACACCAGGGGTCTCCCACCCTGGTCCTCCAGATCTACTATCCTACATGTGTTAGATGGACCCCTCTAGATCTGGAGGACCAGGGTTGGTGACCCCTGCTCTACACAGCAGACCTTTAACCACACATTCATAGTAAAACATCTGACAGGACTGTGTTTTGGTCAAACTCAGTGCTGGATCAGATAAAGTGACTTTGTTGAATAGTTGAGCTAAAAGTTTCTGTTGATAACAGTTCAGTGTTTTTAACTCTCCCAGTTCAGCAGTGTCGCTGAACTCTGTGTTGGCCTGAAAAACACTCTGCTTTCCTACGTGTTACACTCATATCTGAACCTCATGTTTATCTGGGAACTCTGCTCCAACAATGGGAACCTGAAGGTGTGTATTTGTGTCCATGTGGCTAGTGACAGGAACACAGTGGTTTTCAACCTTGGGGTCGGGACCCCACGTGGAGTCACCTGGAATTTATAGTAATTGATAAAAACAAAAAAAAACAGCCACTCACTAATAAAACATAAATGGTGAGTTGACAGAGCCAATCCCAGTCCATAGCAGACATGACAAACTGTGGTTGTGAAACTGCAGCACTGTGGTTCTGTGTACGTGTCAATGTTCACTGTGGTCAGTTTCAGATGCTGCAGCTCTTTCATAATTCATATTTGAATTATTGTTTTTTTCAATATTCATTTGCAGCTGGACTGACTGGACAGATCCTGGCCAAGGACAACCCAGTTCTCCCTTTGTGCAGTAATCTGCACCTGGATTTACTGCCTCTGTCCACAATAATAGACATTATACAGACTAAATGTCCTCTGAAATTAATGTTTATCTGCGACATAGTACAGCAAACTATTACTAATTACTTAATTTTAGCAAAAAAAAAAAGAAGTCTGTTTTGAATGTCTGGGGTCGACAGAAATGTATGATATTAAAATGGGGTCACAAACCAAAAAAGGTTAGGAACCGCTGCACTGACATTTAGGCCCAATCCCAATTCACCCCTTGGCCCCTCCCCCTTCATTTTGTGCATTCACATGAAGGGGAAGGGGTGTCCCAATTCTCAAGGAGTTGTAGGGGAAGGGCTAAGGGGGGGGGGGGGGGGCTGTTTGACCCTCAAAACAGAGACTTTACAGGACCACACTACAAATGGAGTGTAGCAAGATGGAGGTAAACACCAAGGTTCTGATTGTTCTGGATTTTTCATTCTAGTTTATTTAGTTTGATTTAGTTTGGACTTTTTTTCTCTCTCATTCAATTCATTTGAATTCGTTTTTAGAGCAGGTTTCATAGTTTTATTAGTTTTCATTATTTTCTAAATTCTTCGTTTTAGTTTAGTTTTAGTTTAGTTTAGTTTTAGTTTAGTTGTAGTTTATTTGTAGTTTATTTGTAGTTTAGTTGTAGGTTAGTTTCAGTTTACTTTCCGTTTAGTTTTAGTTTAGTTTAGTTTTAGTTTAGTTGTAGTTCAGTTGTAGTTTAGTTTTAGTTTAATTTAGTTTTAGTTTAGTTTAAGTTTAGTTTAAGTTTAGTTGTAGTTTAGTTTTAGTTTAGTTTAGTTGTAGTTTATTTGTAGTTTAGTTGTAGGTTAGTTTCAGTTTAGTTTCAGTTTAGTTGTAGTTTAGTTTTAGTTTAGTTGTAGTTTAGATGTAGTTTAGTTTTATTTTAGTTGTAGTTTAGTTTAGTTGTAGTTTAGTTGTAGTTTAGTTTAGTTGTAGTTTAGTTTTAGTTTAGTTGTAGTTTAGTTTAGTTGTAGTTTAGTTTTAGTTTAGTTGTAGTTTAGGTTTGGTTATAGTTTAATTTTAGTTTAGTTGTAGTTTAGCTTTAGTTTAGTTGTAGTTTAGTTTTATTTTAGTTGTAGTTTAGTTTAGTTGTAGTTTAGTTGTGGTTTAGTTTAGTTGTAGTTTAGTTTTAGTTTAGTTGTAGTTTAGTTTAGTTGTAGTTTAGTTGTAGTTTAGTTTAGATGTAGTTTATTTTTATTTTAGTTGTAGTTTAGTTGTAGTTTAGTTTAGTTTTAGTTTAGTTGTAGTTTAGTTTTAGTTTAGTTGTAGTTTAGTTTTAGTTGTAATTTAGTTTCAGTTGTAGTTTAGTTGTAGTTCAGTTGTAGTTCAGTTGTAGTTTAATTGTAGTTCAGTTGTAGTTCAGTTGTAGTTTAGTTGTAGTTCAGTTGTAGTTCAGTTGTAGTTTAATTGTAGTTCAGTTGTAGTTCAGTTGTAGTTCAGTTGTAGTTCAGTTGTAGTTTAATTGTAGTTCAGTTGTAGTTTAGTTTTAGTTCAGCTGTAGTTCAGTTGTAGTTCAGTTGTAGTTCAGTTGTAGTTTAGTTGTAGTTCAGTTGTAGTTTAGTTGTAGTTCAGCTGTAGTTCAGTTGTAGTTCAGTTGTAGTTTAGTTGTAGTTCAGCTGTAGTTCAGTTGTAGTTCAGTTGTAGTTCAGTTGTAGTTTAGTTGTAGTTCAGTTGTAGTTTAGTTGTAGTTCAGTTGTAGTTTAGTTGTAGTTCAGTTGTAGTTTAGTTGTAGTTCAGTTGTAGTTCAGTTGTAGTTTAGTTGTAGTTCAGTTGTAGTTCAGTTGTAGTTCAGTTGTAGTTTAGTTGTAGTTCAGTTGTAGTTCAGTTGTAGTTCAGTTGTAGTTCAGTTGTAGTTCAGTGGTCTCTTTTCTCTTCTTCTCTGTGCTCCTATTCAAATCAATCCCAGACAGGACTCTGCTGCTTTAGTCTCCATGTTTCCAGGTAGAGTGGGGACCAGAAGACGACTGGAAACCACAAGTGAACACAAGTGACGGAGCAAAAAGTGTCGTATGGAGACAGCACAGAAAACTGAGAGAGACAAAGAAATCCATTGAACATCAATCTGACATTGACAAAGACCAAAACGAAGGGAATTTTATCCAGAATTTTTATCCGTTTTAGTTAGTTTAGTAAACACACAGTACAGTTTCAGTTAGTTATGGTTTTTTTCTGTTAATTATAGTTTCATTTATTTCAGTTAATGAAAATGTTTTTACCATTCTAGTTTTGGTCATTTCGTTAGTTTTCGTTAACGATAACCTTGGTAAACGCAGCAAAAAAGTGCAGCAGTGTGATGAAAGAAACACACAAATGTACAGATTTTCTTCATAAACAGCTCCGTAGACCATTTAATGCTGTTTCAGTGTATTACAGTCTGCATTTCTGCAGTTTGTGGTTGATAGCAGCAAAAAGACGACCAAAGCCCATGGAACAGAAACGGGTACATCTGCTGATGACACAATGAATCCTTTTGGAAACAAAGCATCTGTTTATAACGGCATCGATGACTGATGATGACGTTACAGGTCTGGAAGGGTATGGAAGTCAGTCTGTCTCATCAGATTTTGAATTATCCATAAGCCATTGAATTTCTAGCACTGATTTTTATTGCACTGAAATTAAGTATCTGAGTTTTTTGTCTCTGAATTCAAATATGATCATAAATTTAGAATAAAAAAATTTCAGCTGCAAAAAATTCAGATCAGACATCTGCCCTGACCGTCTTCCTGCAACGGTGTCACATGACCAACCTAACGTAACTCAGTTGGCCGGCTGTCGGTTCAACTGGAGATAGAATTGCTTATCCTTGGTGTCCCGGATGTGTGATCTGAATTTTTTTGCACCTGAATTTTTTGCTTCTGAATTTTTTGCATCTGAATTTTTTTTATTCAAAATTTATGAACATAGTTAAATTGAGAGACAAAAAAAATTCAGATGCTTAATTTCAGTGTCAAAAAAATTCAGATACTGAATTTCAGTGCAAAAAAAAAAAAAAAATTCAGGAACTTAATTTCAGCGCAAAAAAAAAAAAAAAAAAAAATCAGAAACTTAATTTCAGCGCAAAAAAAATTCAGTTACTTAATTTCAGTGTAAAAAAAAAAAATCAAATACTTAATTTCAGTGCAAAAAAAATCAGTGCTAGAAATTCAATGGCTTTTATAATTCAAAATCTGATGAGACTGACTTACTTCCATAGAGGGTTGTCTCTTTTCATAGGGGAATGTTTCAACCCCTCCCCCTTGCAGCTCTGTTTAAAGGGGTAGGGCTAAGGGGGAGGGGCCAAGGGATGAACTGGGACTGGGCCTTAAGGTTTGCATCCCTTCTCAGATGCATTTATAAAATAGGATATTTCTAAACAATTAATTAGAAAAACAGGATATTAGTGAATGAACTGTAAACCCAGACATGTTGTGGTTCTTCACTGAGGGTCTGTATGTGTGTGCACAGATGCAGTCTTTCCTCCACTGCTTCGGAGTGGGCGTGTTCTTCCTGTTCCTGGCTCCGCCTACCCTGTCCTTTTCCCACGGTGCCAGACACGCCTCCTGCTGGGACATGATTCCAGGCCACATTCGGGCTCATCCCCAGGATCCTCAGCGCAGCCACGTCACCCTGCATACGTCCACCTCTTCATATCTGCCTGGACACTTTGTCACAGGTAGTCATGAACCTGTGAACAAACACGTTTCAACTTTTATTTTCGACCATTTACTTCTAATGGCAGAAATGACAAATGTCCATAAAAACATCCATTTTATTTCAGCTTACTTCAGACTTGGCATATATAGAGCAATTGATTATGCTGACATCAGCACACGTCTAGACATGATGTCATCAGCAGGACCGATGACAAAATAAGATACAATACATTTGGGGGGCGGGGTTTGTTGTGCCTGGCGCCACTTGTTAAGGTACAGACAAGTTTCATGTGACGTATGCATACATTAAGTCTTGCTGCGTGCATCTTGGAGGCAGAATTCACACTGAGTTCGTAGCGTGGCTGCCTCCATATTCCTGTCGCTGACAGAACAAAGCAGTGAGTGTCAGTGTGAATAATGCCGTCGTCTTGCTGTGGTTGTCAGAACAGAAAGAACACAGACAGATTTAATCTTCTGTAGAATTCCTGCCGGTAAACATCCCTTCCACAAAAATCAGTGAAAGTTGTGGTCGCAGGCATTAAGACACGAGAACTGGTCTGAGGAGGAAATGAAGAACGCTCATCTGTGCAGCGCACACTTCAGATCTGGTCAGCACCTGAGAATTAGATCTACCAGATCAAACTGTTTTCAGTTATAAACACAGAATTATATTCACATGTATTCAATATATAATTATAATACAATAATATAATATATTCAGTACATAATATATTCAGTTATATTCACGCACACCCATGCCTGATAACACTTTTGTCCCTGTCTTTGGGCAAAACCTCCGCCTTCAGGAAACAGAAGTCACAGTTTTCAGCAGCTGGTGAAGAAGAACCCACTGAACATGACCACATGCCACGGAATTACACACATCCAGACTCCTGTAGGCTTTGAGTGTGTGAAAACACTAGGGGTATTTATCAAGTAGATGTGAATGTTTGGAAACTCCAAACTAGGCCAGCGTGGCGTATCATTCACCCATTCACTGGCAGGTGGAGCGTAAGGATCAGGGAGCTGGACCCGGATGTCAGTGTTAGCTTCTTCAAATAAGCTTCTTTATCAGTTACTGACCTGCAGTGATGCGTGAGCAGCCATTGTTCACAGACTCGTGTTTGTGCCTCTGGGTTGTGTGCACATCTTAATGACGTCACTGTTGTTCGTAAACACTGAAACTCATCTATAAATGTATCATGTGATGTTCTTATCTTTGCTAAGTTGCCTTTTGTTGAACCATCGTTCAGACTAAACTGGGACATTTCTGACCGTATTTGGACGATTAAAAAAAGATTTTAGTGCAGCTACTGATAACACAAATTGTCCGGAAAAAAGAAGTGATTTGTGGTTTTACTGTGGCTGTTTTCTGTCTAAAAACGAAGCCAAGCTAACAGAGCTAAGCTAACAGAGTAAAGCTAACAGAGCTAAGCTAACAGAGCTATGATGTCAACTATCAGCTAAACATTATGTGACATATGTCAAAAACTGTTGAGTTCATAGATGAAAACTCAATGATACCATAATGCAGATGCACATAAACAAAGAGCTGTAAACTTTATTCAGTGAGCAGTTCAGTTTGTATCGTTGGTTTGTTGATGGTTTTGGTTTGTGTTCTGGTATGTGACTTCTGCCGCTGGTGACATACTGGAATATTAACACATCCTAGAACTAGAAAAGCACTCGGAGAGCGCCAAGGCAGATCTGTGACCCCCCCCCCCCCCCGATCACCACCAAAATGTAATCATTTGTTCCTCGTGCCAGTATCAATATTTCTGGAAAATTTCATGAAAATCCGTTCTTATCTTTTTGAGTTATCTTGCTAACAAACAAACAAACAAACAAACAAACAAACAAACAAACAAACAAACAAACCCTGGCAAAAACCTAACCTCCTCGGTGGAGGGAAATATTACAGCTGTGTATCGGCAAGAATCTGGCGATACGATACAAATCACAATACTAGGATTACAATATGATATATCACAATATATCTTGATACTGTTAAAAAGGCCATGTTATTTTATTGGTTTGTTTCTTTTTTAAAAGATTATTTCCTGGAAGAATAGAATTACAACATAAATCTGCCCAAATCCTAAACACATTTGTATTTGATCCCAACAGGATCTAATGTTCTATCAGCAAATGTTCCAACTGTGTTCAAACTGAAATTCTGTTTTCCAGACATTCCAGTTTCAGATCCTGTTCAAATGTTCAGATTCTAGTAGTTCACAACTAACATCAGAACAGGATTGGAGTTCAATCCAACAAGGGAACCAACATCTGCCTCTCAGACAGAAAAAGTGTGTTTAGGATGATTCAACTAACCGTTATTTAATAAAACAGTGTGAAATAATAATAACATATAAACAATAAAGAAATCCAAGAAACAAAAATGATCCTCCGCCATATCTGCAATTAAATATCGATACAGTACTTTTTAATATCGATACAGTATCATGAGATGAAATCTCACAATATACTGCAGAACAGATTTTTTCTAACACTCCTAATGAATCTGTTCAAAACCACGGACCTCCTGTCTTCTTGGATGTTTCTTCTTCTTCTCCTCAGTGACAGTCCGAAGCTCTCGGGACTTCATGGGTTTCCTGCTTCAGGCCCGCAGTGTGGAAGGAGATGGGACCAGGACCAAAAGTAGAACTGGAGATGGGGTCAAGCTGACACCAGTGGGTCCAATGCTAGTGGGGGGCTCCTGGAGACTGGCCCCCCCTGGAACACACACCCTGCACTGCCTTTCAGAAGGAGACACCATCACACACTCAGACAAACAGTTAAAGAGAAACCTGTCATTTGTGTGGAGAGCTCCTGATGTTCCAATGGGAGACATACGCTTCTAGTACGTATGAACCCCCCAGTGGTACACATGTACACACACACACACAACAGTTCACATGAACCCCCCAGCGGTACACATGTACACACACACACACAACAGTTCACATGAACCCCCCAGCGGTACACATGTACACACACACAACAGTTCACATGAACCCCCCAGCGGTACACATGTACACACACACACACAACAGTTCACATGAACCCCCCAGTGGTACACATGTACACACACACACACAACAGTTCACATGAACCCCCCAGTGGTACACATGTACACACACACAACAGTTCACATGAACCCCCCAGTGGTACACATGTACACACACACACACAACAGTTCACATGAACCCCCCAGTGGTACACATGTACACACACACAACAGTTCACATGAACCCCCCAGCGGTACACATGTACACACACACAACAGTTCACATGAACCCCCCAGTGGTACACATGTACACACACACAACAGTTCACATGAACCCCCCAGCGGTACACATGTACACACACACAACAGTTCACATGAACCCCCCAGCGGTACACATGTACACACACACACACACAACAGTTCACATGAACCCCCCAGTGGTACACATGTACACACACACAACAGTTCACATGAACCCCCCAGCGGTACACATGTACACACACACACACAACAGTTCACATGAACCCCCCAGTGGTACACATGTACACACACACAACAGTTCACATGAACCCCCCAGTGGTACACATGTACACACACACACACACAACAGTTCACATGAACCCCCCAGTGGTACACATGTACACACACACACACAACAGTTCACATGAACCCCCCAGTGGTACACATGTACACACACACACACAACAGTTCACATGAACCCCCCAGCGGTACACATGTACACACACACACACAACAGTTCACATGAACCCCCCAGCGGTACACATGTACACACACACAACAGTTCACATGAACCCCCCAGCGGTACACATGTACACACACACACACAACAGTTCACATGAACCCCCCAGCGGTACACATGTACACACACACAACAGTTCACATGAACCCCCCAGCGGTACACATGTACACATGTACACATGTACACACACACAACAGTTCAGTTGTGACCCACACATGTTTGTTCATGCTCCTGTGTTTGTTGTTCCAGTATCACAGTGGTGCAGTCTTACTTTGTGTACTGGGCTGGTATAAAGTCTGCACTTCTGCAGGATCTGAGCCCAGTCCACTGGAAAGGAAGGAACAGCACAGAGTTGGACGGTGGCAGTTCCTTTTCTGCTCAAGAAGACATGACTACCAGGACAGGTGTGTGCTATGAAATACATGCTCATATCATTATCACAACACATCCCATGGACAATAAGAAGCACTGTAGAAGACAATATTTAATCCTTTGTTCCTTCTACCAGTAAAAACATTTCCTGAAAATTTCCTGAAAATCCGTCCACAACTTTTTGAGTTATCTTGCTAACAAACAAACAAACAAACCCTGGCAAAAACATAACCTCCTTGGCAGAGGTAATAACGGCCGATAACGTAACAAATGTACCTTTTTTAAACTGTAATAGGCCAATAACAAAATATCTGTCCAATAGCGTAATAACTTATTACATTATCAGTTGGTTAGTACGTTATCGGACAGGTAAAAAGAAAATCCTTTGCAAATGTAATAACTGAGCCAGTGGAGAGAGAGAGATTTTATCACAGTTCTATGTAATAAATGAAACTTAAATACAGTGATATTAATATATTATTACGTTATCAGCTCAGCTGTTACATTTGCAAATAAATTGTTTCTACCAAGCAAATAATGTAATAACCATAATAACATTAGTGGCCAAAAGTTATTACGTTATCGGTTCAGGACTTTAATTACAATATTGGACAGTTATTACATCATTGGCCTATTATATTTTAAAATTGGCAAATTTATTACATTATCAGTTGCTATTCCGTTATTGGTTTCTACAGGCATACTGACCTAGTCCTGTCAAATGATCTGAAGTTAAATCTATTTTTAGTTTTTTGCACCTGTGTGCTTTATAGGCCTGTTGCTTTCAAAAATATAATTAATGTTGTGAAAAGATCTATATCAACCAAAATTAGGATCTTTTCCTGTACCCAACAAAGTAGTTTTGGAGCCTAACTGCTGAAAAAAAAAAAAAAAAAAAAAAAAAGCCTGAAAATAATCAGCTACCAGTTAAATGAATTTGAGCTTTTTAAAGAACTTTAGCAGTACAAATGCAATTTAAGGACCATATGAGATGATCATATGTACAAAGTTTTACACATCTGCATGGCTGACAAAGGAATGACTATGGTTGAAGCAAATCTGTACCCAGTTTTCAGGTGTGTCTCTTGAATATACATGCGTATGTACTGGATGCAGGGTTATGACTGTGTGTGTGTGTGTGTGTGTGTGTGTGTGTGATATGTTGAACAGGACACTTTTTCCACACTCATTAGACTCTTTAATAATTTATTGTAACATAAACTCGTACAGGGACTACAGGTTGAAATTAGCAGTTCTGCCATAACCTGGTCCAACAGGTTTTTTCTTGTTCTGTTTTTTCTTGTCGCTAGTTCTTCATGTCAGTGGAGGTTTTGTCCATTCTCTCCAGGCTTCGTTGAAGTTGCGATTTCTTGTCTCCTTGATGTTAGCTGTGAGGTGGTTGGAGCTGCACCTATTATTTTTTTAGTGTGTAATCCAGGTTTATAATAGTTTTGGATTTTTCATTCTAGTTTAGTTTTATTTAGTTTGGACTTTTTTTTCTCTGATTCAGTTCGTTTTAATTAGTTTTTAGAGCAGGTTTGATAGTTTTGATTAATTTTCTTTTTTTTTTCTAAATGCTTAGTTTTAGTTTAGTTCAGTTGTTTTAGTTTAGTTGTAGTTTAGTTGTACATGTAGTTTAGTTTTAGTTTACTCGTCTCTTTTCTCTTCTTCTCTGTGCTCCTATTCAAATCAATCCCAGACAGGACTCTGCTGCTTTAGTCTCCATGTTTCCAGGTAGAGTGGGGACCAGAAGACGACTGGAAACCACAAGTGAACACAAGTGACGGAGCAAAAAGTGTCGTATGGAGACAGCACAGAAAACTGAGAGAGACAAAGAAATCCATTGAACATCAATCTGACATTGACAAAGACCAAAACCAAGGGAATTTGATCCAGAATTTTTATCCGTTTTAGTTAGTTTTGTAAACACACAATACAGTTTCAATAGCTATGTTTTTTTCTTTTAATTATAGTTTATATTTATTTCAGTTAACGAAAATGTTTTTTCAATTCTAGTTTTCGTCATTTCGTTAGTTTTCGTGAAAGATAATAACCTTGGCAGAATCACTTTCAGGTGAAAACATATTTATGAGAAATATCATGTTTGCAGTTAGAACCCCATAACTCTTACAAACTGGACCTTTTCATGGAAATTTTAAAGCCCAATATTCAGATTAATGAATTTGAGACTTCTCAGGACTGCCGGAAACTCAAAACAAAACAACACAGTTCTTACATATACATCACTCATTTTTTTTAATTCTCGTGTTTGTTTCACAGTTCTCAAAAACCATCGAGCTTTAACCAGGCAAACTAGGGATAAAACAGCCAGTCCTGTGACTGCCCTAGGACCGACGACACCGATGAGCAGTGGCACACAGAGGTACAAACCCCTGGGAATGATAGGAGAACATACTCATACCGACTCACTGATGGACAGCCATACGACACCAGCCTCTATTCCATTTGACTACCAGACAAAGCAGGATGTCACTAAAAAAGTCTATGTATCCCATCAAAATGTTACAAAGGGAAGTTCGACCGAAACTTTTTCATATTCACAGTCCCATTCAGTTGTGTCTGAAGTGATCGAAACCGACACAGGAAGCACTCTGACCTCTACGAACGACAGTGCAAGGCCTCATTTCTTTTCCAACACCCCTCCGGTCTCTTCTATCACTACGTCAGCAGAAGATACAGTTCAAAACTTCTCAAGTCATCTTTCCTTGCTACAGTCTCTTGTCCTATCAGAAGTTGGCAAGATGGACAGAAAAGACGAGAGGGCAAACCTCCAGGATACAAAACTGCACACCAATCCTGACAGAAGAGATCCAGCATTAAGCTCCAGACCAACTTCTAGCCCATCTGTCCCTTCTGTTCACAGCCTCTACACAACTGTTTTCTCAGGAAACACAACCTTGAATCAAACCGGACCGATCCAAGACCAAGCCATTTCTGTAGAGGTCAAGACCCCAAGTAGCTCATCACAACCGTGGATGACTAGACCATCTGAGAACCAACTGACTTTAAGGAATTTTAAGATGGGGAGCCCCTCTTCACCTGAGGCCCATAATCCTCACCTCAAGCTGTTGTCTCAGTACACAACTCCTTCACCAAAGCTCTTTTCACACACTGAAGTCTCCCAACTAAAGCCACGTCATCGCTCTCAAACTGTTGCAACTGGTCAGACCTTTATCTTGTCCTATGACTCTTCTCCAAAGTCGACTTCCAAGCCCCAAACTTCTTCACATGACACCATCGTCCAGTCCAAATCCGCTACTTTTAAGTCCTTCCTCCAGTCCCATACAACTCCATTACTTGTCTCCCCTCAGTCTCTTTCCCTTCAGACCATATCCAACAATCACAGTCATTACACATCATTCTTTCAAGCTGAGATCCCAAACAGTCCACCTGGTTCCATAGCAGGACATGAACAAACCAGTCCATCTCACCTTCAAACACAAACAAATGCATTTGAAACTTGGGGCGATGTTCTCCAAATGACTTGGGAGCAAGCCACCTCTTCCATGAAGTCCAAGTCTGAAGCACCAGCGGAAGCTTTCGGAAGATCTTCCCAGACCTGGTCCCAAACTGGTGGACTATCAGTAAGTACCTCTGGGCTTGAGCAGTCACAACCCTTCGAATCTTCTCATCCTTCGTCCTTTGTCCCAGTTCTGCCGTTAGAGGAACAGAACACAACCCCTGTATCATCGTCCACTGACGTAGACTCTTTTTATGAGTCTACTCAGCCGTCAGACCTTCAGTCATCTTCTTCCACCAGTTTGGAGTCTACCTCTACTCGTGTTGTTCATAGTTCTACCGCTTCTCCTGAAGGTACACCCACAGTCTCAACAAACCCAGGATTCATTCAGTCTTCTTCTGTTTCTGCTTTTACTCTCTTCACCCGAAAAAACAAATCCGTGACAACTCCGACTTTTCCTGCTCTTTCGTCTCCTTCCCCAATTTCATTTCCTCCTCCTACTCCCTCGTTTCAGTCTTCTTTTACTTTTATTTCGCCACTGCCCTTGACCAGTCCTCCAAAATCTTCCTCCTACTTATCCAGTGGAAGTTCACCTCCTGTCTTACTGTCTTATACCAGCAGTTCCCAAATCCATTCCTCTTCTTCCTCCCATGTTTTAGAAGTCACACCTCCCTCTCCCTCTCTTCCAGCCTCTGCATCATCTCTCTCTGTCACTTCTCCATCTACCACTACTTACCCTCGACCCTCTGCAGCTCCTCGTCGTGCTCTCCACAGTCCCATCACCTCCTCTCTGCCCTCACTCAGGCTGACTGTAGGTCAGAGGTTGCTCATCCAGAATCGCATTGAGTCAACTAATCCTGAACCCAATCTTAATCCACTGATACCCGAGACTGTAGTTCAGAAAAACCCTGACCCCCATCCAAACCTCAGCCCAAACTTTAAAGTCGATCATGGCGACCAGTTGAAACCAAACCTTCCCAACACTGACGCAAAGCCTAAAGGACCCCCCATAACTCCAGACAAAGAAGGGAAATACCCAGATATTATCCCCCGGCACAGCACCTGGGAGCTGGGCATGCTGCTGGGCTGTTCCGCCGGTCTGGGCATGGTGCTGGTGGTCGGAGTACGGTACATGTACCGGCAGGCGTGTGGAAAACGGACAGAGGTGACACTGAACGACAGGGAGAGGGAATACAGCAGAGGAGAACGAGGGCTGATTCATGTGCAGGAGTGTGGAGATTTGGTCCGAGTACGCAGATTAAGAGACAACAGTTTTGTGTTTTTGGCCGAGTACGATATACTGGCATCACCAGGAGACTGAAGGACCAACGAAAAACACAGTGATGGGGAGAAAGTGCATGATGTGGATGACCAAAATATTTAATGAAGATAAAGCTGTTTCAAAGACAGAAATAGACACACTGTAAAAAACAAAACAAAAACAAAAACATAAAAAAAAACGGTATTATTCCAGCAGCAGTGGTGCCAAAAAAATACTGTAAAATAACCATCTGATAAAAACACAGTATTTATCCATAATTCAAATACAGTTTTTTGCCCTAACTTTACATGAGATTACATGATAATTTTCAGTGAGACTCAGTTGTCCAATCCACTGATAAAAACTGTATTTGGACAGTTTATCAGTGCTTATACATGTTATACATTCACAAAAATACATTTATTCAACATTTTTGTTGTGAAACCTCCTGTAATTACACAAGATATTTGTCAATGAACAAACAAGTCTGGTTCAACTGACAGAACTAATACTTCTGTTACCGTTAATTGTCAGTAATTTTATCTGGTTTTATTATTTTTTACAGTGTTAAACTTTAAATTAACCGTTTAATCTCATAAATAGAAAAGAAATATTTGTGAAATTATGATACATTTGCAAATGTATTTGAACTGTATTTTTCTGTGAAAAAAAAATTCTTTTAAAAAATGGAAATTTTATGGTTATTCACAGTTACAGTTTTTTCACATTATTTTCCATTTGACATGTAAAATCACAGTCTGTTTTTGTCATTTCATTGATATTTTCCTGACTGCAACAAGTTGATTTCACTGCGCTCATCCTCCTCTATGGTAGTGTTAAAGGTGCAGGAGACTTTCATGACCAGTGTTTCCTCAGATCTGTCCATCCTCAGTTGTTCCTCAGATCTGTCCATCCTCACCTGTTCCTCAGATCTGTCCATCCTCAGTTGTTCCTCAGATCTGTCCATCCTCAGTTGTTCCTCAGATCTGTCCATCCTCAGTTGTTCCTCAGATCTGTCCATCCTCACCTGTTCCTCAAATCTGTCCATCCTCAGTTGTTCCTCAGATCTGTCCATCCTCAGTTGTTCCTCAGATCTGTCCATCCTCAGTTGTTCCTCAGATCTGTCCATCCTCACCTGTTCCTCAGATCTGTCCATCCTCAGTTGTTCCTCAGATCTGTCCATCCTCAGTTGTTCCTCAGATCTGTCCATCCTCAGTTGTTCCTCAGATCTGTCCATCCTCAGTTGTTCCTCAGATCTGTCCATCCTCACCTGTTCCTCAGATCTGTCCATCCTCAGTTGTTCCTCAGATCTGTCCATCCTCAGTTGTTCCTCAGATCTGTCCATCCTCAGTTGTTCCTCAGATCTGTCCATCCTCAGTTGTTCCTCAGATCTGTCCATCCTCAGTTGTTCCTCAGATCTGTCCATCCTCAGTTGTTCCTCAGATCTGTCCATCCTCAGTTGTTCCTCAGATCTGTCCATCCTCAGTTGTTCCTCAGATCTGTCCATCCTCACCTGTTCCTCAGATCTGTCCATCCTCAGTTGTTCCTCAGATCTGTCCATCCTCAGTTGTTCCTCAGATCTGTCCATCCTCACCTGTTCCTCAGATCTGTCCATCCTCAGTTGTTCCTCAGATCTGTCCATCCTCAGTTGTTCCTCAGATCTGTCCATCCTCAGTTGTTCCTCAGATCTGTCCATCCTCAGTCAGATCCTCAGTTTCATTCGTCCGTTTGTCTGTCTGTCATTCTTCAGCTGAATCTCTTCCTCAGTCTGAACAGTTTCTTAGTTCCATCCACCACAGACAAACCGTGTGTTTCCAAACCGTCAGCAGGGAACTCAGGCATCTGAGGAATTTAGTCACGACGTGCATTGTGGGAAACGGAGGTTTGCTCCACTGTCTGGCAGCAGCAGCTGGAACAGACACGATCGGAAACGGCAGGAGCGTCCTTCCCTCTGTGCCAGGGCTGTCAAACTCATTTTGGTTCAGGGGCCACATTCAACTAAATTTGACCTGAAGTGGGCCAGACCAGTAAAGTTTATATATTATTATGTTGTTATATGTCAACTCCAAACTTTTCTCTATGATGTGGAGTGAAAAAAGTAAATTTACATTATGAACAGGTTTACATCTACAAACTATCCTTTCAAAAGATGTGAATAACATGAAACATACTGAAAAAATAAGTGTAATTTTAGCAATATTCTGCCTCAGTTTATCATTTACACTGGTGCATTATAACTGACAGATCACAGTGGATCTACAAATGCACAAAACATTTAGTAACAGGTGGAATATTATTAAAATTGTACTTCTCTTAAGACATTTCAGGTTGTTCACATTTTTTGCGAAATTAATCTTTGTTTTAGTGTAAATACACGACAATGTTTACATTTACAAAGAGAAAAATTTGGAGTTGTCATTATTCTATGTTATTATGACTGTATTTGACTGGTCCTGTCCACTGGAGGTGTTTGAATGTTGAACCTGAACTAAAAGGATTGTTAATATCTTCAGTGTAATTTTTGCATTTCACAAATTCATCCCAGGGCCGGACTAAACCCTTTGGCGGGCTGGATTTGGCCCCAGGACACATGTCTGACACCTGTGCTCTGTGCATATTCCTCCAGCTGTTTCCAGATTTCAGCCGTTTCTGCGTCGTGTTTGTTTCATCCATATAATATCATATGGTTGCACTGCTGCTGCTGCTGACAGACGGCTGCGTAAACCTCTGTTTCCCACAATGCATGTCGTGACAGAATTCCTTAGATGCCCAGTTCCTCCTGACTCTGTAAACACATGGTTTGTTTGTGGTGGATGGAACTAAGAGACTGTTCAGACTGAGGAAGAGATTCAGCTGAGGAATGACAGACAGACGAACAGACGGATGAAACAGAGGAGAGGACTGAGGATGGACAGATCTGAGGAAACACTGGTGATGAAAGTCTGCTGCTCCTTTAAACACCATAAAATGGCCTCACTAGAACCAGTGTTTGTTTAGTCTGTACGGAGTTTTGTAGTCAAGGGAATATTAACTCTAGTGCACTTACAAATAAGGTAGGTAACAGAAATATATGTGTAATAAAGGACAAGAGGACGTCAGTTCTTAGCTTCTGTCTTCTTGAGAGGTGACCTGCTCCCTATATAGTTATAAATGCTTTATTATAAAGTATTTCTTGTTTTTTGGGTTTTTTTTGCACTTATACACTAATGAAAACCAAATAAATCCTACACAGTGTACCATTAACAACAGTGTAAATGACCATTTCATTGTAGTTTTTAGGTTCAGGGAAACTACTGCCTTTATTTTTCTTTCAAAATAAGAATTTTTTTACTTCTTCAGTAACTTTCAGTTTTCATTTTTATTCGATGATGACTCCACCTAACTGAGCCCCATGTCACAACGGGGGGAAAAGAGAGGACTCAAGTGCACGGTACTGAAGAGAAAAAATTAAAAGTTTATTTAACAAAAAATGAAAACAACACAACGAAAAATCTAACACCAAAACAACAAAACAACAACAAAAAACATACAAAACCTGGGTCAGAGTCCTTAGATAAGATGAGTGAATGTCCGGGTTATGGAATGGAATGGAAAGAAATGGACCAGCGCTGCATGGCTGCAAACCAAAGCCTTAAATAGGCCAGAGGTAATTGGCTGCAGCCATGCAGCGCCAGCAGGTGAGTCAGATGAATATAATCAGGAGAAGGAGGAGCTGAGGGTCATACAGGTACAGGTCCTGACACCCCATTTGGTCCAAACCCCCAAAACAAATCCCATTTATAAAGACAGTGTTAGGATGGTTCCTTTGGAAATGTCATGGGCTACAGATGACTGGTTAACTTTTTAAAAACCATGTAATCATTCAGAGGTAAAATGTAAAATCAGACTGCATCCAAAAGTATTTTTGTGATGTTTGATGTTACAGGGTCAGTAATAGATGTAACTGGAGTTCCCACTGTTTTAACAACATAAAAATACTTATATTATCAAATATAGTACAGACACTGACGGTTCACCGTATATACAGTACAAACATGTATTCAAATGTCATCTGTTAGAAACATGTCCAGAGTTTACACACTATTTTTTGGTATTGAATGATGGACAGAAAGGAGAAGGACACCAGTCTGGATAAGATGAACCCTGGTTGGTCAAATGTCTTCACATCATCATATGATCCTGTCACACATTTATATGAAATGTGGTCGTAATTGGCATTAGGGCTGTGTATCAGCAAGAATCTGGCAATACGATACAAATCACAATACTAGGATCACGATACAACGTATCACGATATATCATGATACTGTTAAAAAGACAATTTTTTCACTTGTTTCTTTTTTTAAATTATTTCCTTGAAGAATTGAATTCCACCAGAAATCTGCCCAAATCCTAAACACATTTGTATTTGATCCCAACAGGATCTAATGTTCTATCAGCAAATGTTCCAACTGTGTTCAAACTGAAATTCTGTTTTGCAGACATTCCAGTTTCAGATCCTGTTCAAATGTTCAGGTTCTATTAGTTCACAACTAACATCAGAACAGGATTGGAGTTCAATCCCAACAAAGGAACCAACATTATTGAATTAAAGAGTGTTAAATAATAATAAGCAAAATATAAACCAAAAAAATAAAACAGAACCTTGTAGAAGCCAATACTGTAGTAACAGCCAAAAACATAATATGTGGCCAGTAACGTAATAAAAGTCCTGAACTGATAACGTAATAACTTTTGGCCAATAATGTTATAACTCATTGGCTGGTTATTACGTTATTGGCCTGGTAAAAAAAAATTCTTTGCAAATGTAATAACTGAGCCAATAAACATAATAAGTTATAGCGTTATTGGCCAAAAGCTATTACGTTATCGGTTCAGGACTTTTATTATGTTACTGGTCAGATATTACATTACTGGCCGATTACATTTTAAAAATAGCAAATGTATTACATTATCGGCCGTTATTACGTTATCGGTTGTTATTACATTATTGGCTTCTACAAACCTCCACAATATCTGCATTTGAATAAATACCTAAAAATATCCATACAGTACTTTTGAATATGGATACAGTATTGTGACATGAAATATCGTGATATATTGCAGAACCCATACTTTCTTACAGCCCTAATTGGCACATGACCTATTGGGTTGCAGTAAAAAAATGATATGTTTTTGTGCATTTTGTGATGTTACAGGGGCTTTAACCATCACTATCTGATAAGGTTTCTGTCACTGACTGTCCTAATGACATTCATGTTGGTACATATGTGTTTGGTGCCTTTTATGCATTATGCTACATATGTGCATTTAACAATAAAGTATATTTTCAATATTACACAGTCTGTATTTCCTTATTTTAGCTCATGTAATGCCTTATTTTAGCTCTTGTTTGACGTCGGTGGTGCTGGAGTGTCTTCAAACCAGTGTGGTCTTGTTGTGTTGGAAACATACTGAGGCCTCTCATGTCTGTTGGCAGAGCTGTAATTAGTGTGTTCCATGAAGACTTTATCCAAATGACGTGACAGAGGAGCCATCTGCCCAAAAACACTTGGATAATGAATAAAGTGAGCTGCCAGTATTCACAAATGCTCTTTGTATTTTTCTTCTCTATTTAGTCTGAATGTAAATGGAAGTGTTCTGTTCTACAGTGTTGTGTCAGAACTGAGTCTGTGTGGACGAACGCAGCTCTTCCCATAGAAAAGTGTTCAAGTGGTAAAAGAAAAATAGCACCAATGGCCCTGTATCTTAGCGGCCAACTTCAAAGCTTTGGGAAATGTATCCAGATGGCATTTATTCTCACCCAGTTCTGTGTATTTATTCTATTACAGAAATAGCCCATGTTTTGGTCATATTCAATCAAAAAAAATTGTAAAAAAAAAAAAAAATTCTAATTCTAATTTGATATTACTGATACTGATTTATTGGATCAATCCACTTCCTATTTCTGATAATGGGGACATTTTTCAAAGTCACACCAAATCCAGAATCAGATCCAGATCCAAATAATTTCACTAACTTTTGTTGACATCATCATACAGAAGCTGTATACCAAGTTTGAAGTCAATGGGAATTGTAGTTTCGGAGAAGAAGACAATTGAAAGTTTTGTAACAGACGACAGACGACAACGCTGCTGGACGCTGCATGACGACAATAGCTTAAGGTGTGTCGGCCGGTAAACTAAAAACAAACTACAGCCTTTTACTGCATGAGAACACAGATAGGAGTCCAGATTTTGTAAAGCTCATGTCCACACAGATGAAAAGACAAAAGCATAAAGAAACAATGTATGATCAGATGACTGACCCAGTGAAAAATGTTAGAGTAGTCGTATAAGTACAATATAGTAGGAGTGTAAGAAAATATCAGTTCTGCAATATATCGCGATATTTCAGTTCACAATACTGTATTGATTTTACAAAGTACGTTATTGATATTTTTACGTATTTATTCAAATGCAGATATTATGGAGGTTTATTTTTTGTTTTTCGTTTTTGTTTCTATTTTATTTGTTCTTCTTTCACACTCTTTTATTCAATAATGTTGGTTCCTTTGTTGGATTGAACTCCAATCCTGTTCTGATGTTAGTTGTGAACTAATAGAATCGGAACATTTGAACAGGATCTGAAACTGGAATGTCTGGAAAACAGAATTTCAGTTTGAACACAGTTGGAACATTTGCTGATAGAACATTAGATCCTGTTGGGATCAAATACAAATGTGTTTAGGATTTGTGCAGATTTATGACGGAATTCAATTCTTCAAGGAAATAATCATTTAAAAAAAGAAACAAACGAAAAATGGCCTTTTTAACAGTATCATGATATATCATGATATATCGTATCATGATCCTAGTGTTGTGATTTAGATCATATCACCAGATTCTTGCTGATACACAGCCCTACAGTATAGTATTTGTAAAAAAAAACAAAAAAAACAAAAACAAAACAAAAAAAAGACTTACCAGATTATTTTTACAAGTTGCAGTCAAACAATATAATGAACAGCTTTTGTGGGCTCTGGTAGATAACTAAGCTAACACATGTTTCTTTTAGTGGGGAAAGTGGAGGCCCCTGACGTAGCCACAGTCTGGGGAAAACATGGAAAACATGCAAACTCCACACAATTTGCAAGACATGCAAACTCTACAACACACAACCTGCTTGAAACCTGTTTCTGAATAAAATAGTGCGAACCACTGCTGACCATTCAGTTACAAAAGAGAGAAACATTTATGATGAAAGAGTTAAACCAACAATTTCATGGAAATATTTAAGCGGCAAAAAGAATGCTTCGGTATTTTTTCAACAGTTTATTTCAACATCTCACTTTTTTGTATCACTTCATTTTCACTGTAACTATTTTTGGGAAACTAACGTCTAAATGTTCAATCTGGTCTAAGCATTTCATTCATTGTTCTGATTATGTGATTTGTGATGTAATGACCAGGGCTGTGTATCAGCAAGAACCTGGAGCTACGATACAAATCACAATACCATGATCACAATACGATATATCACGATATATCACAATACTGTTAAAAAGGCAATGTTTTCACTTGCTTCTTTTTTTAAATGATTATTTCTTTGAAGAATTGAATTCCATCATAAATCTGCACAAATCCTAAACACATTTGTATTTGATCCCAACAGGATCTAATGTTCTATCAGCAAATGTTCCAACTGTGTTCAAACTGAAATTCTGTTTTACACACATTCCAGTTTCAGATCCTGTTCAAATGTTCCGATTCTATTAGTTCACAACTAACATCAGAACAGGATTGGAGTTCAATCCAAACAAAAGAACCAACATTGTTGAATAAAAGAGTGTGAAAGAAGAACAAATAAAACAACAAAAACAAAAAAACAAAAATAAACCTCTACAATATCTGCATTCGAATAAATGCCTAAAAATATGGATACAGTACTTTTTAATCAGCTCACATGTGTTCACAGCTTTTCTTTGTGTCTGTGTTCATATTAAATCAGTCTCAGTGAATCCAAAGGAACTTTGTGTTGGTAAATGACAGTTGTTCAAATGGACAGGATTTCACTTCTGTTCAACATGTTGATGCTCATATGAACTATGTTTTCAGCTCCAAAATGAACCATTTCAGCACAATTAATGCTAGATTTTCATGTCACAAATGGACAAGTTCTATTTGAACTGAACTGAGCTGAAAAACAAATCTTCTCTTCTTTTGGATTCCCCAGTTTTTCTTCCCAGATTCTCTCCTCCATATCACATGTTTTATTTGTACAGGTTCAATCTGGAGTATGGTGCTGATCCATCCTGCTTCTGTTCCACCAATACATACATGAAGAATGGCACACAGCACTGTTTACATCAACACTTTTACAATAAGAAGCATTTTTAGACACAAAGAACAATTCTAGATTGTTCTTTCCTCTTTAGTCTGATGCTAAACTACCCAATAAATAATAGTGCTCCTAGTTTTTGCACAGGGATCATTAGTGTAAACGCTGACATGGCTGCAGAGCATCAGTATGATGGGATCCACAACAACCATGTCACATCCGTCCACTGACACATTTAGTGTTTTTGTGTCAGCTGGGATTGTTTAGATCCACAATACCAACATTTAGGAAGAAGAGCACAATTAGCAATAGGAAGTCTAGAAGTTTATTCCTAATAAAGTACTGGGACTGACCAGAGCATCATGGGTAATGTCACGTCCGTCCACCAGCAAAAGTTTTCACATCCACGTGCTATTCCAAATCCAATATTTATGAAAATAGAGCTTCCACTGTCAGAGAATATCAGTAGTCTGTGCACTAATGGATGAGCATTATTTACACACACTTCTATGGCTTTAGGACAACTGTTCTGGACACAAATGGACACTCATTTGAGCCCCTAAGGACATTTTAGCCATAATTATCGACACAGTATTGTGAAATGAAATATTGTGCTATATTGCAGAGCTGATATTTTCTTCCAGCCCTAGTCTGGACCCATCCCACAGCTGTTAAACCCAGTGTGAACAGAGGCTGATTCTGCCAATCAGGACCAATGATGTTAGTTTTCGTAACAGTAGTAAACCATGAACTAATGGACAGTAACTGTTTACTGCGAAGCAAGTTCATCAAATAGGACGAACTAAAGTGGTGTGTTGTCACTGGATACTGCACACAGACACTCAGTGGTGGAGAATGCCTTTGTTACTAGTGTTCAATGTTGTGTGGATGTGAAAGGGTGTTACTATACAAACAACAGCAGACTGACGCAAATACTGTAAAATGACACCTGTGGAGGCAGACATGATGAAGCTCACACCAGTGATGGAACGGTAAACAGATTCAGTGGCATTTGAGCAGAAATTTGAGTAGCAATAAGGAAGTTAGCATCAGAGAACAACACTGTTTGAACTGTCTGCTTCAGATTTATCCAATATTTGAACTGTTATGGAAGCAAATCTGTGTTATCAGATTTTGAATTATAAAAGAAGATTTGTAGCTGAAGAAAAGTTTTGAACACACGTGAAAAAAAAAAAAAAAAAAGAGAGATTGTAAAAATAATTTGTGCGAGTGTAGACCATACAGGGGTTGGACAAAATAATGGAAACACCTTCAAAAATCAACAAAATATAATTTAATATGGTGTAGGTCCGCCTTTTGCGGCAATTATAGCCTCAATTCTCCGAGGTATTGATTCATACAACTTGTGAATTGTTTCCAAAGGAATTTTCAGCCATTCTTCAGTTAGAATACCCTCCAACTCTTTTAGAGACGATGGCGGTGGAAATGGAAGTCTTACTTGAATCTCTAAAACTGACCATAAATGCTCAATAATGTTGAGGTCTGGGGACTGTGCCGGCCATACGAGATGCTCAACTTCATTCGAATGTTCCTCATGCCATTCTTTAACTATTCTAGCTGTATGGATTGGGGCATTATCATCTTGAGGTGAAGGTGTTTCCATTATTTTGTCCAACCCCTGTATTTGTATCATTGGGAATGTTTTGTTCACATGTGGAACTAAATCTGACAGAGGCACAGCTCTGCCACCCTCAGGTGCAACGCTGAAGTTACGGATCACCAAATACAAGTTATGGATTACGAATTTTGGCCTTGCTCTGATCCCCGAGCGAATAACCAATCAGAGCGTTATTCACTGACCTGCCAATTAACATTACCCCACCTATATGCAAATTTCCACCCAATCAAACAGTAGCCGCAAATTTCCTGCACAAATCTGAAGATCAAATATAAACTCGGCAGCACTACTGCAGGACCTTTGAGCGGGACGGGACGGTCAGTCAACCCGACAAGTAGGCTACGTTGGATGGAGAAAAGGACGGATTCAAGAGAGTCTACCTTTATTTAGGCAGAAAAAAATGGATCAAATGATCGGTCTTTATTTAATTTCACTTCTATTCAAACTCGTTCAGCCGGCCAAAGGTTAGCTCAGGTAGTAGAACAATGGGTTAACAAGTGGGAGGGGACGGGGTCGACCCTCTGTGATTATGACACATTTTAAATTAGAATTTCTTCTCGTGTTCCCTTCAGATGCACTTTATAATTGTAAGTTATAGACTATGTGTGCCTGTGTTACCATGAGACAGACCATCATTGCGATAAATGCTTTTATTTGAGTTATTTGGAGGATTACGCGACACAGCATCTGAGTACAAAACCAACGAATAAATGTTTTCTGTCGTGAACGTATTTGGACACAAAATGTCACTATAGAGCAATATGAATGAACCTTCGAGTACTAAACCCTTACTTGAATCAGCTGGCTGGAGGCCTCATGTGCCCATCCCTACCCATAGGCCAAGTCCTCCTACATCATTAAAAAGTGCATGATCAAAAGACATAAAATAACAGAATGCAAGTCTAACAGATGTTACGAAGACATTCACTTGTACCAAAGTGGAAACAATTACAAAGTGGGCGTAATGACAGCGTTTGAGTGTTTCTGGTGATAAGGGGTTACAACACTGTTAACTGCGGAAAATCTACTCAAAATAATATTTCTGTAAAGAGAAGACATCTGTAAACTTATTTCAATTCAATATAACATTTTATAACTTTGTTACAGATAAAGTGGATGAGAAAAAAGTAAAAAATCTGTAAAAATGAGTCCGAAATGTCATTTTGCGGGTTGGCAGACCCCCTATATAATGTATACAAGTCTTAAAACTGCTATAAATCTTTTCTCCATATTACCATCAAGAAAACAGCAGCATATGGGATTTAAATTTTATTTTCAGTCACTGGGATAACATAAACTGAGTATTCGTGGATGTTCAGTTTTTTGGTGTGTTTTGGCGTTGAAGGGGTTAAATGTCCATGTTGCTCACCCATTTTGCAAAGTTTATCATTTCTGGAAACTAGAGATCATAAGGTTCATTTTGATACCAGTTTCAACTTGCTATACCTCCAGTAGGGGCATGTCCATTTTCAGAGCACTATTCAGCTCCCAGCCGCTGCTCTAACTGGGCTCCTCTAAAAAAAACTGGAATAGGCCTAGGACCGACTACGAGTGCTCTTTATAGTCTGATGTCATGTCTTGGAAATTCTATAAGTGATAAGCAAGTTGAGCACCAATATTTTGTCATAGTTGGAAGTTGAAAAGGAAAAGCAAATTTCATTTTTGTAGTACTCCTAAATTAAAAAAAAAACAAAAAAAACCCTACATTCCCTCTTCCTACTTGAATCAAATAGATGGTTTACTTTAAAGAATCCTATTGTTCTTGATATGGAAAAAATATTGAAGATGCAAACCATATGTATGCAAGTAGGCCTAGTCCCTACAAGGATATCTGAATACAGTCTTAATGGCTAACTGTCCAAACCCAGTAAAATATGCAGATCTTTACATATAACTAACTCCACATAGTTGATGAGCTAGAGAAAATGGTTTTATAGAACATATTGAAATCTTTACCTCCCAGTCCACAGCTAACCTTTTCATCACATGTTGGGGCATCACAAACTTCAGTCACGGTGAAATATACCATTAGACTAAGAGGCTGCTTGAGCTTATTTGCATTAAAGCTCGGTTCTGTAACTATTCATACCCTTAAGCAAATTGTGGATTTTCCTTCAAAGTAACAATACTAGTAGGAGATGGAAACACCATCAAGTTAAATATTCCAAGGCATGTAGATTCTTAAATGCCCAGGTGAAACACTGTACCTTAATGCGCGCTATAGTTCTATAAAATGCAAAAAGGCCATTTTTAGTGACCTCTGCGTTTAAGAAACTTCTTAATAAGACTCAACTGTTGTTACTAGGTATTCCAATAAGCCAAGAAAACAGTTCCATCAAAATTAGACTCAGAACTCATTTATTCTTCAGAGATCATCCTCTTTAACCATGAGCAGTGCAAAAAGTGCCAGTGCAATTATGGGCTTAAAAACAAAACAAGTTTGTAAATCACATTCATAAAATCACACATAACTTTTATTTATACAAAACTGCATTAAACCAAAGTCAACCCCAACCTCCCCAAAAAAGAAAAAAAGTAACGGATATTTATACAAAACTGCACTAAACTAACAAAAAAAGTGTAACTTATTCATTTATGCAAAACCAAAACCTGGTGATTGCAGGGTTCCATCAGTCATATACACTTTAAACAAACTACAGCTTGAATGGACAGGCAGTTTTAAAACAACGGTGCAAGTGTTGGCCTCCGGGTAAATCCTTGTGCTGTCGTGAATAAATTCTAACGCTGGCTCCGGAGAGAACCCCAGCGGTGGTACCGAGGATGCTCCAGAGGCAAACTCCAGCAGCCTGGCCAGCACCAGGGGACCGCACTCTAACTCCGAAATTTACACAAGTGTTTTACACAAACAAAACACAATACGTTTTTAACTTGTACATCTTTAAACACTAAACAGAAAACTTAACATCTTGTGAAAATCATTGAAACTACAACAATTTAATGCTTCGAGACTTGACATGCAATGGAAACATACCCTCAATGTCCACAAGAAAATCCAAAAACATAGAATGTGGTTTTCTTATTGTCGCCTGTTACTCCCTGGAGCCGAGTGGCAGACAACGAATAAATCTTGGAGGTCTTTTTCCCTGAGTGGAGCTGGCGAGTGGGTGAAGATGTCCTCAAAGATGTCTGCGTTGATGTGGAGCTCCTCAAGGACACCGAGGGTCTTTAAACCCTCTTCAAACCTTCACAAATTGGAGGCATTTTCAGATAAACACACAGGTCACTTAAGTGTTAAAAAAAATGAAGACAACAATGGAACATCCAAATTCAAAGAAAGGAATGATTTAAGATTAACTTCCTAATTTCACAGAGAAATACTCACTGATGCAATGCCACAATAATTCTCTCCTCCAGGTAGAAGTCTGCAGTAGACTGCAGCAGAACGTCCCTCTCAGCATTCTGAGGCAGTCCTCTGCCTCCAACATGGCTCCATTTGCCTCCTCCACACTCACTGCCTGTTTGATCCAAACACAGCAAGTGCAGAATTAATAGCAAGAACCAAGTCCATTTATCAAAAAGGTGCTCAAATATGTTTATTGACAGAAGCCTTTAAAGCAGGCATGTCCAAAGTCCGGCCCGGGGGCCAATCACAGCCCGCGGTCAGATTTTCTACGGCCCACAGCTTGGGTTTTATATTATATTATTTATGGCCCGCTTGGACTGTTGGTCCGAGTACATGAATCACAAAAGGTTCCAAATGCAGTTCCTCCTTTCACCTCATGGTGGCAGCACCACTCTAACTCTATCTGGCTCTGTGACCTCGCCGTGAACCCTTTTGGCTAATTTCTAACCACGGCGCCTGTAAATAAAAAAAGGAAAGTTGACAGTGAGGGCCGCCGCTTCCAGGAGAGATGGGAATTACAATTTTTTTTCACTGAAAATCGAGGCGATTGTGTTTGCCTAATTTGTCGAGAGACTGTTGCCTTGTTTAAGGAATTCAATGTAAAGAGACACGAGCAGACAAAACATGCTAACGCATATGACAAGCTAGCAGGGAGTGAGCGTTCTGAAAAAGTGAAACACATTCCAGCTGCTTTAAACTCACAACAGTGACTCTTCATGTGAACCTGAGTTCAGTGAACTCACCACCAAGGCAGGATACCAAGTTGCCAGGTTAGTTGCCTCTAACTGCTGGTGTTATGTACTTGTAGATGTGACACAAATATTACTTTCTGAATGATTTTGTGAAAGACAAGAGTAAGAGTCACATGTTTTCATCTTAAACGTTAACAGACTTTACATTACTGAGTAATATATGAGTACTGATTACTCATATAAGTCATGTTTAAAATGAATGTGGGGTTAAGATTTGTATTGACTTTTTGGAAGTTTAAGATACTCCACACAGTTTGTTCTATGTTATCTGACTCCAGATGTGAAAGGAAGGCAGAAATGTTTTTTTTTTTTTTTTTTTATTTGTTCACACCTGAGTGGCTTAGATTTGGTTACATTGCCATTTAAAAAAATTATATTGTGATAATGAAAATAAAATTATTGTAGAACAGCACATTTATGTGTAATTTTTACTGTTTAAAAAACGTCTGAAGGGACCACTGGCCCCTGGCAATGTCCACATTATCAGATCTGGCCCTCTTTAAAAAAAGTTTGGACACCCCTGGTTTAAAGGTTTCCCAACATCAGATATCACGCAGGAGAATAATCTCACTTCATCAGTCGAAGTGACTCAAAGTTACTTTTTATGTCTAGTCTGATGCAGTGGACAAAAATTATCCAATGCTAGATGGCTTCAGTCATGTCAGGTGTCCAGAGCTCTAGTGAAGTGTGGCAGGAAGACGTGCGATGCTGATTGGTTTGAGGTTGGACCAGGCCCGGACTGGCTAACTGGGAGGACCGGGACAATTCCCAGTGGGCCGGTATAATATTTAGGCCGTGAGGGCCAGAGTTCACTTCAAAAAAATAAAAATAAAATAAATAAAAAAAAAAAAAAAAATATATATATATATATATATATATTTATATATATCAGTGGTGATTTCTCTCAGACTGCAGTGGAAGCTCGGCTTCCCCTAAAATTACGAAAATTAAATGGTTAAATATGTTCGGTTGTGTTGACATTTCATTGACTCCAAATGTGTTAGAACACGTTCATCTCACAGACGAGTTCGTTCAGAATCAGCTTTATCCCAAACCAACAGACTGGCTGTTGTTCACTTCTCCTCCGTTCCCGTGTCTGTTTTCTCCTCCATCTCTGCTCAGTGCATGTGTCTGCAGACTGTGTCCGTCTGTGGGCTTCAGTGGGACTGAGTGGAACTGGTTTTTTCATTGCCTCTAAACTGGACGATAATTGGATAAATGCCACGATGTTGTCCCGCCCCCGGACGCCGGGCGTCTCTGGGGGTGAATGGAGCTGTGGGCGGAGCTCGGCCGGGCTGGACGCCAGAATCCCATGCGCTGATTGGAGGATCAGTGGAAAGGCTGAATCCTGTTTGATTGACAGCTGTTTTCAGATCTGCTCCTTCACTGACAGTTCAGTTTAATACCGTCACACATTCTGCTGGGAAATCACAGAAACCACTACCAAAGTACTGGTTCATTTCTTGCACTGTAAATAAAACATACTCATTGGACTTCCTTGTTTCAATTTAACTTAATTTCAGTGTTTTCTTGTTTCAGTTCCATAATTTAATCATTTCTTGTTCAGTTTAATCTGGTTTTGTAGATAGTTAAATCAGTCAGACTGTCGGCTCGGTCACAGTGAAAGGAGCATCTGTAGTTTAAAAAGGCTGAAGTCTGACACCCACAATGCACTGGGCCAAGGCCGTCTGAGCAGAGAGGACACTGGTCCAGTCCTGGAAAAGACACCTACTGGTACGATAAGGACACTGAGCATTTTCTTAATTCTTTTTTTTTTTTTTTTTTTTTTTTTTATGTAAGCCGACAATGAGCTTCCCCTGTCTGAAAGATGAGCAGCCGCCACTGATCTACACAAACTTATTTCGCACAAAGCTAAATTCATTAGTAGGGCCAACAAATTGAAGTAGTGCACGTTTCCACTTAGTGGTAAACCAACAGGCGATATAACTGTGGCAATGAAAGTAAAATGTATGAATAGGCTATATCCTTCGTTTTGTAATATCTTGTTGCAATTCTGCAATTTGGGTGACCAAGGAAGACTTAATTCCATGTTTTCATATTTTCCAAATCCCATAATGCCACACTGGTTTTTGCCAAGGCTATGGTAAGAGTCCTGCACTCCCGTGGGTTGCGACACAAAAGTAGTATGCGGTGCTGGCGGGACATGTTTTGAATTCTGCTTGCAATAGTGGGATATAGAATAGATCAGCGGGACTCCTGAGAATTACAAATACAATCTAACTTTTACTAAATTAAACCGAGTACTTGATTTAATTAGCTTAAGAGTTTGACTTCAAAGCAAAGGTAGGCTAAATAGGCTAACTAGTCTAAATAAATAAATAGCCTATAATGAAAAGCTCCGGACGTTGATAGTAACACTCAGCGTGTGTTGTTGCTGAGTACAAATAATAGACTAAAGTTCAGTTTAAATACTGGATTAAACACACGGCAGCAAGTGTACCAGCTTTTCTTCAGACGTTGATATTTATTTGCAAATGTACTTCAGCTCAACTGGCGAATTCAAAATAAGCCCGCCGTTATGCTGATGTCTACGACAACCCAATGAAAGGGCTCTTCATTCAAACATAACCAACCAGATAAAATAATAGGCTACTTGTTGTATACAGAACACGATAGTTGTGTTACAATAAATCAGTGTTCAAAAGCAGGTTTTAACTTGTGCTTATTTTTCAGTGGTCCCATATAAAGGATAGCCTAGGCGTTGCATCTCATTGGACATACGTTGAATAGAGGCCATTATTCATCAACATAAAAACTGTGCACTGACTGTTGAGTTGCCGATTAAAGAAGTAAATCTGCCTTTACGGGACTTTTGCAGGTGGGAAGGGGAGAGAATGTGGCGCTGTACCGGGTGGCCGCAGGACCAAAAATGCGGTCATGCGCAGACCTACACTGCACGATTTTGTAAAACTTGTCACGGCATGCATACAATAAAATACATATTTTGACATATATACAAAGACGAGGGTGACTTTAAACAGCAAGTTATTTTTGAATTCTGTCTGCATGACTAGGCCTGCTGTAATCTATCTACAACGCTGGCAGTGGGCAGAAGGACCAATAGGCTCTACCCTTCCAGTGGGTTGAATTCAGGAGACTGTTTTATAAACTTCTATATCCACGAACTCTAGCACAGCCTACACGGTTTAAAATAATGCGCAAAATAAATCATATACGTCCAAGTTTGACAGATGGTCATTCCATATCAAATTCATGTGAGGATAATCAGAACAGGGTTGCAGAATAACTCAACCGGTAACTGATTAATTCCTAACCGAAGACTCCTTAGAACTGGACTACAATCCATCAGTAACATTCAATAATCATCCAGTGAACAAACACGTCCACACCCATGCTGGAAAAGGAGCAGGATGAAGAAAATCTGATATTTCCTGCCCTCTTCTAAATAATAAGAACCTTTATGGTTAGCCATACACAACTAGCTATAAAATCATACTGTATAAAGTCAGACAAACCAAACTAAATACATCCAAAGATAAAACAAAACCAAGTGCAAAACTACATGTGCAGAAAGTACCAAACATAGGGAAATATAAACCTGATGAAATGATGTAAAATATTATACCAGACCAAAATAAGGAAACAAATATGTCACAAGATGCAGTACAAATACAAAGTAAAATGTCAAACTTAGAACTGTTCCTATAATGTCACTGTTCTTTCTTTACAGACTCCTTCAGCTCATTCTGCAGATGGTTCATGCATGAGTCTAACTCTGGCTGAACAGACTCACAGTCCATTGAACTCATTCACTAATTCTGCTCCAGAACTGGACGTTTGACGGCTCAGAATAAATCCACCTGGAGTTCAGGACTGGACTCAGAGTTTGTGGAAAACCCCTGTGATCAGTTGTTTGTTCTCTTCTGCCTAAAGCAAATACCTGAGCTGACTTTGGTAATGAAGCTGAAAAACCAGCCGGTCTGATGGGTTAGACATGTTTGGTTAGTTTTGGTAAAAGTACAGGCTGTGTTTACAGTCACATGGTCCTGGAAACACCGCTCATACCAGGGTGGATCACAATCTGATTGGGCCATTTTTACACTGTAAAAAATGATTCAGGGTAAGTTCAGCTTAAATCCAGAGCTTTTTCTGCTTAAAAAATTCAGTTTGTTCCATGTACACATTTAAATCAGTGGATCAGTTATTTTATTAAGTTGTTCTAAATGAAAAACAAGGAAAACAGTCTGAACTTAGTAACATCAATTTTGAACAGACATTTGTGCCTTTAACTGAACATAGAAGTAGATTAAAGCTGTACAGTGGTTCTCAGTCTTTTCCTGTCGGCCCCCCTTTGAGGAGGACAGATCTCCAGGCCCCCCCCATCCCCAACAACACTGTAACAGTGGTGCGATTACAACTTTTATTGAAAAAACATTAATATCGTAAACATACTTTTTGCTTTTCCTTGAATAATTTGTTGTGCGAATAAATAATAACTTAGATTTTTGCTCGAATAATACAAATAAACTCAACCAGACTGCACCCTGAGGCAATATTCTTCCAAATAAAAATAGGAAATGTGCAATTATCTTACAACTACAACAATAAAGTAACTTTTTTTTAGAACAACAAACTAATTTTGGTAACAAGGATTTGAACAGTATCAGCGGCTGCAGTGAGCCTGTTTCCATGACACGTCTGAGAACATTAAAGTGCACAAACACAAACACTGCAGTCCAGTCCTTGTCTGTTCTCCAAACCTAAACTGTTCAGTCACACATCACCATGGCAGCAGATCTGTTTGATGTGCGTCCCTAAAATGAGTCCAGGGTGCTCCAACGCTAAAACATTAGTTCCACCTGCTACATGTGCTAACCTGAAGAAAGAAAAAAAAAAAAAAAGACACCCAGGAGTGATCCCATGCCCCCCCCGGCAGGTCTTCGTGCCTCCCCTGGGGGGTCCGCCCCACAGTTTGAGGAACTCTGAGTTAGTCCAGCTTCAAACTCTTTCATCTTCCTCTTAAAGCTGATGGACCTGCACATGTTTGACTGACAGACCACGCCCACTGACAGACCACGCCCATGACAAGAAATGGAGGGAAACAAAAAAAAAAAAACCGGAGAAACCTGATTTTCCGCAGAACTGAACTAAACTATAAAGCTCAATAGAATTTAGCTTTGTTTGTGCAGCAGTAGTTTGAATTATTCGTGAACTGAATCAAACACATTTGGCTTCTTTCTCATTTAAACTGTAGTTTATACTGTGGTGTGTTTGCTGCAGTGCATTGTGGGTATTGGGTCTATAGTTGTAAATGTGTTCTTTTGTGTGCAGGGTTCAGCAGGTTGTGTGTTGGTGTTCATCTGGAGTTCATGTGTGCATGTTAATGTTTACTGGCCTTTGTGTGTTTGTGTATTTGTGTAGAACTGCACCAGGAGTCAGAACCACAGAACAAACCAGGACTGAACTGTTTATTAAAGAGTACAGTTAGAGTGTGCAATGTCATTCCTCACTGTTCGACACATATAAGTATCTATTAGTCAGACCAGGGGGACAACAGCGTTGTATCCAATTAAGATAATAACATGTAGGCAGATCTAATAAAATAAGGTACATACAGAGATAAGCAGTAGGATCATAGAAGTGGAACTTCAATGTGGAGTTAGTTCAGATGAACAGGCATAAGTTAGACCAACTGAAAAATGTAAGGAAACACTAGTATGGACATTTATGAGCAGGATAAAAGTCAAACAATAAGTCAGTTGAACTAAATGCAGTAGTTTTTACACAGTTCACATTCAGTTGGTTGGACTTAATTAAACCTGTAGAGTACAAAGTAAATCCTGTAGTTTGTACTAAAGTCATAGAGTTTACTGAACTGCACAAGTCTGGAGGCACCGAAGCAATTATGGACAAGTGGAAAAAACTGAAACAGATGAACGGAAACTGTTCCATCAGTTTTATTTACACTGAGCCAACTGATCATTTTTTAGAGTGTAGAGAATAGGTGATGTTCAACAGCATGTACCTACGTTTTATCCACATCACATCACTAAGCCTCATTAAAAAAAACTGGTTTAACTAAGTCTGAGAGCCTGAACTGTGAGACAGAGCTCCAAAACCAGGTGAGTCCACTTTCAGTCTGTCGCTGCAGCAGTGAGCAGAGCTGAGCCTGAGGCTGGGGAAGGCCTGAGCAACTGTGCTGGGTCCGTTCAGTTACTGAGTGTTACTGAGTGTTACTGTGTGTTACTGAGTGTTACTGAGTGTTACTGTGTGTTACTGAGTGTTACTGAGTGTTACTGAGTGTTACTGTGTGTTACTGAGTGTTACTGTGTGTTACTGAGTGTTACTGTGTGTTACTGAGTGTTACTGAGTGTTACTGTGTGTTACTGAGTGTTACTGTGTGTTACTGTGTGTTACTGAGTGTTACTGTGTGTTACTGAGTGTTACTGTGTGTTACTGAGTGTTACTGTGTGTTACTGAGTGTTACTGAGTGTTACTGTGTGTTACTGTGTGTTACTGAGTGTTATTGAGTGTTACTGAGTGTTACTGTGTGTTACTGAGTGTTATTGAGTGTTACTGAGTGTTACTGTGTGTTACTGTGTGTTACTGAGTGTTACTGTGTGTTACTGAGTGTTACTGAGTGTTACTGTGTGTTACTGAGTGTTACTGAGTGTTACTGTGTGTTACTGAGTGTTACTGAGTGTTACTGAGTGTTATTGAGTGTTACTGTGTGTTACTGAGTGTTACTGTGTGTTACTGAGTGTTATTGAGTGTTATTGAGTGTTACTGTGTGTTACTGAGTGTTACTGAGTGTTACTGTGTGTTACTGAGTGTTACTGAGTGTTATTGAGTGTTACTGTGTGTTACTGAGTGTTACTGTGTGTTACTGTGTGTTACTGTGTGTTACTGAGTGTTACTGAGTGTTACTGAGTGTTACTGTGTGTTACTGAGTGTTACTGTGTGTTACTGTGTGTTACTGAGTGTTACTGAGTGTTACTGAGTGTTACTGTGTGTTACTGTGTGTTACTGAGTGTTACTGTGTGTTACTGTGTGTTACTGAGTGTTACTGTGTGTTACTGAGTGTTACTGTGTGTTACTGAGTGTTATTGAGTGTTATTGAGTGTTACTGTGTGTTACTGTGTGTTACTGTGTGTTACTGTGTGTTACTGAGTGTTACTGAGTGTTACTGTGTGTTACTGAGTGTTACTGAGTGTTACTGTGTGTTACTGAGTGTTACTGAGTGTTATTGAGTGTTACTGTGTGTTACTGAGTGTTACTGTGTGTTACTGTGTGTTACTGAGTGTTACTGTGTGTTACTGTGTGTTACTGAGTGTTACTGTGTGTTACTGAGTGTTACTGAGTGTTACTGAGTGTTACTGAGTGTTACTGTGTGTTACTGAGTGTTACTGTGTGTTACTGAGTGTTACTGAGTGTTACTGAGTGTTACTGTGTGTTACTGAGTGTTACTGTGTGTTACTGAGTGTTACTGTGTGTTACTGAGTGTTACTGAGTGTTATTGAGTGTTACTGAGTGTTACTGAGTGTTACTGTGTGTTACTGAGTGTTACTGTGTGTTACTGTGTGTTACTGTGTGTTACTGTGTGTTACTGAGTGTTACTGTGTGTTACTGAGTGTTACTGAGTGTTACTGTGTGTTACTGAGTGTTACTGAGTGTTACTGAGTGTTACTGTGTGTTACTGAGTGTTACTGAGTGTTACTGAGTGTTACTGTGTGTTACTGAGTGTTACTGAGTGTTACTGAGTGTTACTGAGTGTTACTGTGTGTTACTGAGTGTTACTGAGTGTTACTGAGTGTTACTGTGTGTTACTGAGTGTTACTGAGTGTTACTGTGTGTTACTGTGTGTTACTGAGTGTTACTGAGTGTTACTGTGTGTTACTGTGTGTTACTGAGTGTTACTGAGTGTTACTGTGTGTTACTGTGTGTTACTGAGTGTTACTGAGTGTTACTGTGTGTTACTGAGTGTTACTGAGTGTTATTGAGTGTTACTGTGTGTTACTGAGTGTTACTGAGTGTTATTGAGTGTTACTGTGTGTTACTGAGTGTTACTGTGTGTTACTGAGTGTTACTGAGTGTTACTGAGTGTTACTGTGTGTTACTGAGTGTTACTGTGTGTTACTGTGTGTTACTGAGTGTTACTGAGTGTTACTGAGTGTTACTGTGTGTTACTGAGTGTTATTGAGTGTTACTGTGTGTTACTGAGTGTTACTGTGTGTTACTGAGTGTTATTGAGTGTTATTGAGTGTTACTGTGTGTTACTGAGTGTTACTGTGTGTTACTGAGTGTTACTGAGTGTTATTGAGTGTTACTGTGTGTTACTGAGTGTTACTGTGTGTTACTGAGTGTTATTGAGTGTTATTGAGTGTTACTGTGTGTTACTGAGTGTTACTGTGTGTTACTGTGTGTTACTGAGTGTTACTGAGTGTTATTGAGTGTTACTGTGTGTTACTGAGTGTTACTGAGTGTTATTGAGTGTTACTGTGTGTTACTGAGTGTTACTGTGTGTTACTGTGTGTTACTGAGTGTTACTGAGTGTTACTGTGTGTTACTGTGTGTTACTGTGTGTTACTGAGTGTTACTGAGTGTTACTGTGTGTTACTGAGTGTTATTGAGTGTTACTGTGTGTTACTGAGTGTTACTGTGTGTTACTGTGTGTTACTGAGTGTTACTGAGTGTTACTGTGTGTTACTGAGTGTTACTGAGTGTTACTGTGTGTTACTGAGTGTTACTGTGTGTTACTGAGTGTTACTGAGTGTTATTGAGTGTTACTGTGTGTTACTGAGTGTTACTGAGTGTTATTGAGTGTTACTGAGTGTTACTGAGTGTTACTGTGTGTTACTGAGTGTTATTGAGTGTTACTGAGTGTTACTGAGTGTTACTGTGTGTTACTGAGTGTTATTGAGTGTTACTGAGTGTTACTGAGTGTTACTGTGTGTTACTGAGTGTTATTGAGTGTTACTGAGTGTTACTGTGTGTTACTGTGTGTTACTGAGTGTTACTGTGTGTTACTGAGTGTTACTGAGTGTTACTGTGTGTTACTGAGTGTTACTGAGTGTTACTGTGTGTTACTGAGTGTTACTGAGTGTTATTGAGTGTTACTGTGTGTTACTGAGTGTTACTGTGTGTTACTGAGTGTTATTGAGTGTTATTGAGTGTTACTGTGTGTTACTGAGTGTTACTGAGTGTTACTGTGTGTTACTGAGTGTTACTGAGTGTTATTGAGTGTTACTGTGTGTTACTGAGTGTTACTGTGTGTTACTGTGTGTTACTGTGTGTTACTGAGTGTTACTGAGTGTTACTGTGTGTTACTGAGTGTTACTGTGTGTTACTGTGTGTTACTGAGTGTTACTGAGTGTTACTGAGTGTTACTGTGTGTTACTGAGTGTTACTGAGTGTTATTGAGTGTTACTGTGTGTTACTGAGTGTTACTGTGTGTTACTGAGTGTTACTGTGTGTTACTGAGTGTTATTGAGTGTTATTGAGTGTTACTGTGTGTTACTGTGTGTTACTGAGTGTTATTGAGTGTTATTGAGTGTTACTGTGTGTTACTGAGTGTTATTGAGTGTTACTGAGTGTTACTGTGTGTTACTGAGTGTTACTGAGTGTTACTGTGTGTTACTGAGTGTTACTGAGTGTTATTGAGTGTTACTGTGTGTTACTGAGTGTTACTGTGTGTTACTGTGTGTTACTGAGTGTTACTGTGTGTTACTGAGTGTTACTGTGTGTTACTGAGTGTTACTGAGTGTTACTGTGTGTTACTGAGTGTTACTGTGTGTTACTGAGTGTTACTGTGTGTTACTGAGTGTTACTGAGTGTTATTGAGTGTTACTGAGTGTTACTGAGTGTTACTGAGTGTTACTGTGTGTTACTGTGTGTTACTGAGTGTTACTGTGTGTTACTGAGTGTTACTGTGTGTTACTGTGTGTTACTGAGTGTTACTGTGTGTTACTGAGTGTTACTGAGTGTTACTGTGTGTTACTGAGTGTTACTGAGTGTTACTGTGTGTTACTGAGTGTTACTGAGTGTTACTGAGTGTTACTGTGTGTTACTGAGTGTTACTGAGTGTTACTGAGTGTTACTGTGTGTTACTGAGTGTTACTGAGTGTTACTGTGTGTTACTGAGTGTTACTGAGTGTTACTGTGTGTTACTGTGTGTTACTGAGTGTTATTGAGTGTTACTGAGTGTTACTGAGTGTTACTGTGTGTTACTGTGTGTTACTGAGTGTTACTGAGTGTTACTGAGTGTTACTGTGTGTTACTGAGTGTTACTGTGTGTTACTGAGTGTTATTGAGTGTTATTGAGTGTTACTGTGTGTTACTGAGTGTTACTGTGTGTTACTGAGTGTTACTGAGTGTTACTGAGTGTTACTGTGTGTTACTGAGTGTTATTGAGTGTTATTGAGTGTTACTGTGTGTTACTGAGTGTTACTGTGTGTTACTGTGTGTTACTGAGTGTTACTGAGTGTTATTGAGTGTTACTGTGTGTTACTGAGTGTTACTGAGTGTTATTGAGTGTTACTGTGTGTTACTGTGTGTTACTGAGTGTTATTGAGTGTTACTGTGTGTTACTGAGCGTTACTGTGTGTTACTGTGTGTTACTGAGTGTTACTGAGTGTTACTGTGTGTTACTGAGTGTTATTGAGTGTTATTGAGTGTTACTGTGTGTTACTGAGTGTTACTGTGTGTTACTGTGTGTTACTGAGTGTTACTGAGTGTTATTGAGTGTTACTGTGTGTTACTGAGTGTTACTGAGTGTTATTGAGTGTTACTGAGTGTTACTGTGTGTTACTGTGTGTTACTGAGTGTTACTGAGTGTTACTGTGTGTTACTGTGTGTTACTGAGTGTTACTGAGTGTTACTGTGTGTTACTGAGTGTTATTGAGTGTTACTGTGTGTTACTGTGTGTTACTGTGTGTTACTGTGTGTTACTGAGTGTTACTGTGTGTTACTGTCTGTCTGTCACTGAAATGGGTTCAAACTTGAATTCTAGGCCCTGACTTCCTACTGTGTGGATACTGTATAAAATGTGTGTGAGTGGTTCAGTCCTGCACATGGACCATAAAACCACCTACAAATGCACCTGGTGTCTCTGGTCCTGTGTTAAAATCCAAAAACACTGGAATGATGTATTATTGGAAATACAGAAAGTTCTCCAAATGGACTTTGAACTGGACCTGGTTCCTCTGCTTCTGGACCTTCCTAGTGTCTGTGGACCTGATGGATATCACAAAAACTGTAGAACATTATGGCTGTTTGTGCTCGCAAAAATATTCTACAGCAGTGTGTGTGTGTGTGTGTGTGTGTGTGTGTGTGTGGGGGGGGGGTACCATAGGGTACCAATGGAATTCAAACCCCTGGACTGTCTGACCTGTTTCATGCACTACAAGACCAACACCGTTGCACAAATATGGAACCCATTCCTTGACTATAATAATGTGAATAGAGCTGCTATAACGACAAGAGCATTTGGAGAAAAAGGATGTTTTTTTTTTCTACCCACCTTCCACTGCGTTGAATACTGTACTGTACCGTTCATATGGACAGCCTGGAAGGGATGTGTATGTGCATATGTATATGTGTGTGTGTGTGTGTGTGTGTATATATATGTATATATATACAAATTTTAAAGTTTATTTATTAATTTTCTGACCACTCCCAGCTTGTGTTTTGTTTTATTATTTTGTTTTAAGTGTGTGTTTAAAAAAGAACAAATCCAATGAACACATTTCTATATTAAAAAATTCTCTATATTAAAAATAGTGCAGTGGCTGAAGCAGCCGGTCCTCCTGCTCATGGCAGAGGGCGCTCTGGAGTCCACAGGTTCCTGCTGCACAAACTACAATCTGATTCTGTCATTACAGTTCATACGTCAAGCGCAGCCATTCCTTTAGTTTTCCTTCTCACCTCCTTAATCTCAACATGAAAGATTACATATCTGACATAATTTGATTGAAAATTCAAATTTGACCTTAAATGAAATACACATGTGTAAAAAATGCTGATATAAGATATGAAACATCAGTTAATTCTTGTCAGTCCAATGGTGAAGGAGATACTCTGTAAAGCATTTGAAAAGTATAAATATATATGAAAAATATAGATCAAAAATATATATCTTAACATTCATGTATTATTTAATGGTCCTTCGTTCATCCCTTACAACAGATTTCCATAATGGATTATTATTTATTTTATAATCCACTATAAGGAGCAATAAAGTCCAGACTCACAAATGCGTCTTGTTAAAGCTGAATGCATCAGCAGCACACAGGCGCATGTAGAACGTACTGGAATAAACCACTGCATTATCTGTGACTGAAATACTCACATCCTTCTGCAGTTTTCCTTCAGTGTAACAGATGATTCACTCATCGTTTCAGTTCCTACAAAGTGTTCCTTTAATCTGATCTAAACTGATTCAGTGAGTGTAGAGAATATTTCCAGGGACATGAACAGTCCAAACACATCACAGTCAGCTCATTAAAACAAAGAAATAAGCAATGTATTAAATACTTTATTATTCATCATTTTACAGAGGGAGACATCATCAGACATTCTGAAAGGAACAATAGTGTTTTCAAAGGTCTGAATGCAGAGGAAAAGTGAACAGACTGAAAAGTGCAGAACCCACATCTGTACTGGACAGAACCACCAACCATCCGCTGTTCCACCTCTGCACCACTGAAAAGGCTGTATGTTCCACTGTTGAACTGGAAGGAATGTGTGGAGGATGGACTTATCTGTCCTGTCATGGTCTGCATGAAGGAGGACATGACTGCATCAGAGCTCCCACACACACTCAGGGTTTGGAGATGAAAACCTGCAGCAGGGGGTTACATTACTGCCATGCTTACACACAGGTCCAGTGTCTAACCCAGGGGTTTTCAACCTTGGGGTCAGGACCCCATGTGGGGTCGCCTGGAGTTCATTTGGGGGTCGCCTGAAATTTCTAGTACTTGATTTTAAAAAAAAAAATTACTAATAATATTTTTAAATGATTCGATTAAATATATTTCATTATAATTAAAACATCACACATTTTTCCTATAAAAATCAAGTTCAAATAAAATGCAGGTTATAACATCTGCGAGGGCGTATCATGTGACTGCGCTTCAACCTGCAACCCACAGTCGCAGGTAGAAAACTGAACCCAACAGAGAACGGACAGACTTCTTCACCCTCCTGGCCCCACTACGACATCTGCATCAGAAAAATGTCTCCGTTGTGAACGTCTGGGGTCACCAGAAACTGCTGATGTTAAAATGGGGTCACAAGCCAAAAAAGGCTGGAAACCACTGGACTAACCACTGAGTTCAAATCAACTCCCTTTGGAAACCTCAAACCCACAGTTTCTCTGTTTTCACAGCTGACACCAAACCTGCTTTCTGGAATATACACATGCATGTGTGGCCTGTTATCTTTTGATGTCAGTATTTTCAACAATATATATTTTTTTAAATATTTTTTGTAGCTCTCTACATCATAGAAAAAGACAGCATGTCCTCATTAATAGGGCTGGAAGAAAATATCAGTTCTGCAACATATCACAATATTTCATTTCACAATACTGTATCGATGTTAAAACGTACTGTATGGATATTTTTAGGTATTTATTCAAGTGCAGATATGGCAGAGGTTCCTTTTTGTTTCTCTGTTTTGTTTCTATTTTATTTCTTCTTCTTTCACACTCTTTTATTCAATAATGTTGGTTCCTTTGTTTGGATTGAACTCCAATCCTGTTCTGATGTTAGTTGTGAACTAATAGAATCGGAACATTTGAACAGGATCTGAAACTGGAATGTCTGGAAAACAGAATTTCAGTTTGAACACAGTTGGAACATTTGCTGATAGAACATTAGATCCTGTTGGGATCAAATACAAATGTGTTTAGGATTTGGGCAGATTTAGGATGGAATTCAATTCTTCAAGGAAATAATCATTAAAAAAAAAAAAAAAAACAACAACAATAAATTGCCTTTTTAACAGTATCATGATATATTGTGATATATCGTATCGTGATCCTAGTATTGTGATTTGTATCGTATCGCAGATTCTTTCCGATACACAGCCCTAGTCGTTAATCCCTGCAGATTTAAAAACTGGTTGAATGACAGAAAAAGCCACAATCGGCTGCAGATTCAGCTTCTGTGTGTGTGTGTGTGTGTGTGTGTGTGTGTGTGCTTTAATCAGATAAACATGATGAAGTTCAGTCACTCTGAATGGAGAACACATTCTGTTGGACTGTTTCAGGACTGGAAGACTAAACCAAAGGCATCCTGGTGTCCATGTTCAGACTTTTCCAAACTGATCCAGCTTTGGAAAAATGAGGATATGACATTTATATAAGAAACACCAAAACTGGACCATTTTCCAGGTGCTCAGTGTCACATCCAACTCCAGAGTCCAGAGTTAACGGTAGAATTCCAGATGGAGTTCAACGGAGGAAACAAACCTGACACAGTGGAGGTGAAAATGCTTCAGACTGAGTTTCCAGCGTCAGTCTGACGGTCACACACTGATGGTCCACTGTGCAACCAAAGAAACACAATCAGCTGTTCACTGTTAGCGAGCGGATGACACCTGATGTGCACAGGCTTTTCTGGAATGGAACACTAATGGAACAGTACAAGTACAGCTGAAAGCATTAATCCACTCAAAGTGATCCAGAAAAAAAAAAAAAAATCATTCAACCACAGTTAATTCTCCTGAATCTTCCGCTTTGTTTTCTCTGCTGTTCAACATTGGTTCCACTGTTGGGTTTCACACGGACACTTACTGTGACGCACAAAGAAGCTTCAATTCAGGAAAACTGACAGAATATTTCCCTTCAATCAATTCCAGTCGATTCATCGAATCGGGAACTTTTGCATTCGCTTCAAGCACCTACTGGACTAATCGTTTCAGCTCCAAGTCCAATAGGTCGTCCCATTTTTGGGACTTCTGTTCTGATCCAGCTCTTCATTTGTCCACTTCATCTCTTATATTTCAGTAACTCCCCAAAAAACATTTCATCCCAGTCCGTACAGTTTTAGACCCCCCCCCCCCCATCTTTAGGGTGTCCATCAGCCCAGTGCAGAAAACCCACTTTTAATGGAAACTCCTGCATTTGTGGGTACCTGCTGAAGTGCATTAAAGAGAGGGTACCAGGTGGGTACTGTGGATCAGATGGAGGGTACCAGATGGGTACTGTGGATCAGATGGAGGGTACCAGATGGGTACTGTGGATCAGATGGAGGGTACCAGATGGGTACTGTAGGATCAGATGGAGGGTACCAGATGGGTACTGTGGATCAGATGAAGGGTACCAGATGGGTACTGTGGATCAGATGGAGGGTACCAGATGGGTGCTGTGGATCAGATGGAGGGTACCAGATGGGTACTGTGGATCAGATGGAGGGTACCAGATGGGTGCTGTGGATCAGATGGAGGGTACCAGATGGGTACTGTGGATCAGATGTTCTGAGTGCAGATCTGTCAAATCAGACTAGGACAGAAAGAAATCTGAAAAAACCTGGGACTGGACCCATTTTGAACTGTCACATGACCTTGACCTTGTCTAAAATCATGTGACCTTTGACCTGTACATGATTGTAGACCTTCATAAACGACAGTTCCATCCTCCAGAACCTCTAATATGACATTTACATGAGCAGATCTGGCAGAACTAACCCACAAATGAAGGATTTTCACTGAAAAATGGGTTTTCTGCACTGGGCTGATGGACACCCTAAAGATGGAGGTGGGGGGGGGAGGGGTCTAAAACTGTACAGACACCCTAAAGATGGAGGTGGGGGGGTCTAAAACTGTACAGACACCCTAAAGATGGAGGTGGGGGGGGAGGGGTCTAAAACTGTACAGACACCCTAAAGATGGAGGTGGGGGGTGGGGTCTAAAACTGTACAGACACCCTAAAGATGGAGGGGGGGGGGGGGGTCTAAAACTGTACAGACACCCTAAAGATGGAGGTGGGGGGGGGGGGATCTAAAACTGTACAGACACCCTAAAGATGGAGGTGGGGGGGATCTAAAACTGTACAGACACCCTAAAGATGGAGGTGGGGGGGATCTAAAACTGTACAGACACCCTAAAGATGGAGGGGGGGGGGGGGGGGGTCTAAAACTGTACAGACACCCTAAAGATGGAGGGGGGGGGTCTAAAACTGTACAGACACCCTAAAGATGGAGGTGGGGGGGGGTCTAAAACTGTACAGACACCCTAAAGATGGAGGTGGGGGGGGTCTAAAACTGTACAGACACCCTAAAGATGGAGGTGGGGGGGGGGGTCTAAAACTGTACAGACACCCTAAAGATGGAGGTGGGGGGGGGGGGTCTAAAACTGTACAGACACCCTAAAGATGGAGGTGGGGGGGGGAGGGGTCTAAAACTGTACAGACACCCTAAAGATGGAGGTGGGGGGTGGGGTCTAAAACTGTACAGACACCCTAAAGATGGAGGTGGGGGGGGGTCTAAAACTGTACAGACACCCTAAAGATGGAGGTGGGGGGGTCTAAAACTGTACAGACACCCTAAAGATGGAGGTGGGGGGGGGGGGGCTAAAACTGTACAGACACCCTAAAGATGGGGGTGGGGGGGGGGGATCTAAAACTGTACAGACACCCTAAAGATGGAGGTGGGGGGTGGGGTCTAAAACTGTACAGACACCCTAAAGATGGAGGTGGGGGGGGGGGGGGTCTAAAACTGTACGGACACCCTAAAGATGGAGGTGGGGGGGGGGGATCTAAAACTGTACAGACACCCTAAAGATGGAGGTGGGGGGGGGGTCTAAAACTGTACAGACACCCTAAAGATGGAGGTGGGGGGGAGGGTCTAAAACTGTACAGACACCCTAAAGATGGAGGTGGGGGGTGGGGTCTAAAACTGTACAGACACCCTAAAGATGGAGGTGGGGGGGTCTAAAACTGTACAGACACCCTAAAGATGGAGGTGGGGGGGGGATCTAAAACTGTACAGACACCCTAAAGATGGAGGTGGGGGGGGGGATCTAAAACTGTACAGACACCCTAAAGATGGAGGTGGGGGGGGGGGGGTCTAAAACTGTACAGACACCCTAAAGATGGAGGTGGGGGGGTCTAAAACTGTACAGACACCCTAAAGATGGAGGGGGGGGGGGGGATCTAAAACTGTACAGACACCCTAAAGATGGAGGTGGGGGGGGGGGGTCTAAAACTGTACAGACACCCTAAAGATGGAGGTGGGGGGGGAGGGGTCTAAAACTGTACAGACACCCTAAAGATGGAGGTGGGGGGGGTCTAAAACTGTACAGACACCCTAAAGATGGAGGTGGGGGGGGTCTAAAACTGTACAGACACCCTAAAGATGGAGGTGGGGGGGGTCTAAAACTGTACAGACACCCTAAAGATGGAGGTGGGGGGGGGGGATCTAAAACTGTACAGACACCCTAAAGATGGAGGTGGTGGGGGGGGGGGGGGGTCTAAAACTGTACGGACACCCTAAAGATGGAGGTGGGGGGGGGGGGTCTAAAACTGTACGGACACCCTAAAGATGGAGGTGGGGGGGGGGGGGTCTAAAACTGTACAGACACCCTAAAGATGGAGGGGGGGGGGGGGGGGATCTAAAACTGTACGGACACCCTAAAGATGGAGGTGGGGGGGGGGTCTAAAACTGTACAGACACCCTAAAGATGGAGGGGGGGGGGGGGGGGGGGTCTAAAACTGTACAGACACCCTAAAGATGGAGGTGGGGGGGGGGGGGGTCTAAAACTGTACAGACACCCTAAAGATGGAGGGGGGGGGGTCTAAAACTGTACGGACACCCTAAAGATGGAGGGGGGGGGGGGGGGGGGGGTCTAAAACTGTACGGACACCCTAAAGATGGAGGTGGGGGGTGGGGTCTAAAACTGTACGGACACCCTAAAGATGGAGGTGGGGGGGGGAATCTAAAACTGTACGGACACCCTAAAGATGGAGGTGGGGGGTGGGGTCTAAAACTGTACAGACACCCTAAAGATGGAGGTGGGGGGGTCTAAAACTGTACAGACACCCTAAAGATGGAGGTGGGGGGTGGGGTCTAAAACTGTACAGACACCCTAAAGATGGAGGTGGGGGGGGGTCTAAAACTGTACAGACACCCTAAAGATGGAGGTGGGGGGGGGGGTCTAAAACTGTACAGACACCCTAAAGATGGAGGTGGGGGGGTCTAAAACTGTACAGACACCCTAAAGATGGAGGTGGGGGGGGGGGTCTAAAACTGTACAGACACCCTAAAGATGGAGGTGGGGGGGGGGTCTAAAACTGTACAGACACCCTAAAGATGGAGGTGGGGGGGGGGGGTCTAAAACTGTACGGACACTCTAAAGATGGAGGTGGGGGGGGGGGGATCTAAAACTGTACGGACACCCTAAAGATGGAGGTGGGGGGGGGGTCTAAAACTGTACAGACACCCTAAAGATGGAGGTGGGGGGGGTCTAAAACTGTACAGACACCCTAAAGATGGAGGTGGGGGGGGTCTAAAACTGTACAGACACCCTAAAGATGGAGGTGGGGGGGGGGGGGGGGGGGTCTAAAACTGTACGGACACCCTAAAGATGGAGGTGGGGGGTGGGGTCTAAAACTGTACGGACACCCTAAAGATGGAGGTGGGGGGGGGGAATCTAAAACTGTACGGACACCCTAAAGATGGAGGTGGGGGGTGGGGTCTAAAACTGTACAGACACCCTAAAGATGGAGGTGGGGGGGTCTAAAACTGTACAGACACCCTAAAGATGGAGGTGGGGGGTGGGGTCTAAAACTGTACAGACACCCTAAAGATGGAGGTGGGGGGGGGGGTCTAAAACTGTACAGACACCCTAAAGATGGAGGTGGGGGGTGGGGTCTAAAACTGTACAGACACCCTAAAGATGGAGGTGGGGGGGGGGTCTAAAACTGTACAGACACCCTAAAGATGGAGGTGGGGGGGGGGGTCTAAAACTGTACGGGCACTCTAAAGATGGAGGTGGGGGGGTCTAAAACTGTACAGACACCCTAAAGATGGAGGTGGGGGGGGGGGTCTAAAACTGTACGGACACTCTAAAGATGGAGGTGGGGGGGTCTAAAACTGTACAGACACTCTAAAGATGGAGGTGGGGGGGTCTAAAACTGTACAGACACCCTAAAGATGGAGGTGGGGGGTGGGGTCTAAAACTGTACGGACACCCTAAAGATGGAGGTGGGGGGGGGGTCTAAAACTGTACGGACACCCTAAAGATGGAGGTGGGGGTGGGGTCTAAAACTGTACGGACACCCTAAAGATGGAGGTGGGGGGGTCTAAAACTGTACAGACACCCTAAAGATGGAGGTGGGGGGGGGGGGGGGGGTCTAAAACTGTACGGACACCCTAAAGATGGAGGGGGGGGGGGGGGGGGGGGTTCTAAAACTGTACGGACACCCTAAAGATGGAGGTGGGGGGGGGGGGGGTCTAAAACTGTACGGACACCCTAAAGATGGAGGTGGGGGGGGGGGGGGGGTCTAAAACTGTACGGACACCCTAAAGATGGAGGTGGGGGGGTCTAAAACTGTACAGACACCCTAAAGATGGAGGGGGGGGGGGGGGGGGGTCTAAAACTGTACGGACACCCTAAAGATGGAGGTGGGGGGGGGGGGGGGTCTAAAACTGTACGGACACCCTAAAGATGGAGGTGGGGGTGGGGTCTAAAACTGTACAGACACCCTAAAGATGGAGGTGGGGGGTGGGGTCTAAAACTGTACAGACACCCTAAAGATGGAGGTGGGGGGTGGGGTCTAAAACTGTACGGACACCCTAAAGATGGAGGTGGGGGGTGGGGGGGGGGTCTAAAACTGTACGGACACCCTAAAGATGGAGGTGGGGGGGGGGAATCTAAAACTGTACGGACACCCTAAAGATGGAGGTGGGGGGTGGGGTCTAAAACTGTACGGACACCCTAAAGATGGAGGTGGGGGGGGGGTCTAAAACTGTACAGACACCCTAAAGATGGAGGTGGGGGGGGGGGTCTAAAACTGTACGGACACCCTAAAGATGGAGGTGGGGGGGGGGGGGGGGGGGGTCTAAAACTGTACGGACACCCTAAAGATGGAGGGGGGGGGTGGGGTCTAAAACTGTACAGACACCCTAAAGATGGAGGTGGGGGGGGTCTAAAACTGTACAGACACCCTAAAGATGGAGGTGGGGGGTGGGGTCTAAAACTGTACAGACACCCTAAAGATGGAGGTGGGGGGGGGGTCTAAAACTGTACGGACACCCTAAAGATGGAGGGGGGGGGGTCTAAAACTGTACAGACACCCTAAAGATGGAGGTGGGGGGGGGGTCTAAAACTGTACGGACACCCTAAAGATGGAGGTGGGGGTGGGGTCTAAAACTGTACGGACACCCTAAAGATGGAGGTGGGGGGGTCTAAAACTGTACAGACACCCTAAAGATGGAGGTGGGGGGGTCTAAAACTGTACAGACACCCTAAAGATGGAGGGGGGGGGGGGGGGGGGGTCTAAAACTGTACGGACACCCTAAAGATGGAGGTGGGGGGGGGGGGGTCTAAAACTGTACGGACACCCTAAAGATGGAGGTGGGGGGTGGGGTCTAAAACTGTACAGACACCCTAAAGATGGAGGTGGGGGGTGGGGTCTAAAACTGTACAGACACCCTAAAGATGGAGGTGGGGGGGGGGGGGGGTCTAAAACTGTACGGACACTCTAAAGATGGAGGTGGGGGGGTCTAAAACTGTACAGACACCCTAAAGATGGAGGTGGGGGGTGGGGTCTAAAACTGTACAGACACCCTAAAGATGGAGGTGGGGGGGGGGGGGGGGGTCTAAAACTGTACAGACACCCTAAAGATGGAGGTGGGGGGGGGGGTCTAAAACTGTACAGACACCCTAAAGAGGGGGGGGGGGGGGGGGGTCTAAAACTGTACGGACACCCTAAAGATGGAGGTGGGGGGGTCTAAAACTGTACAGACACCCTAAAGATGGAGGTGGGGGGTGGGGTCTAAAACTGTACAGACACCCTAAAGATGGAGGTGGGGGGGGGGGGGGGGGGGGGTCTAAAACTGTACAGACACCCTAAAGATGGAGGTGGGGGGGGGGGGGGTCTAAAACTGTACGGACACCCTAAAGATGGAGGTGTGTGTGTGTGTGTGTGTGTGTGTGTGTGGGGGGGGGGGGGGGGGGGGTCTAAAACTTTATGGATTGGGCCGAAATTTTTTTGGGAGTTACTGAAATATAAGAGATGAAGTGGACAAATGAAGAGCTGGATCAGAACAGAAGTCCCAAAAATGAGACGGCCTAAAGTCCAAGTCCATTCAGATGTCCACAGAGGAGGACAAAAGTGTATCTTTGGAATGTTTTTGTTTGAAGTACTTCTCCAGTCAGTCCATTATGATCAGAACATCCTGCTGTGGATGACAGCAGCTACACAATACATTTGATCACAGAGGTGACGGAACACTGCCTCTCAGATCCAGCTGTACCATACACACACTCTAATAATAGTAGAATAATATTTATGGACAAGGAACTGTTCCAGTCCACTAAAAAACAGCCAAACTGACCCTTTAAGTCAGGGGTCTCAAACTCACAGCCCAGCAAGGTTATCATCATTAACTAAAAGTAACGAAATGACCAAAACTGGAATTGAAAAATATTTTTGTTAACTGAAATGAATAAAAACTATTATTAAAAGAAAAAAAACAGAACTAACTGAAACTGTACTGTGTGTTTCCTAAACTAACTAAAACAGATGAAAATTCTGGATCCAATTCCCTTGGTTTTGGTCTTTGTCAATGTCAGATTGATGTTCAATGGATTTCTTTGTCTCTCTCAGTTTTCTGTGCTGTCTCCATACGACACTTTTTGCTCTGTCACTTGTGTTCACTGTGGTTTCCAGTCGTCTTCTGGTCCCCACTCTACCTGGAAACATGGAGACTAAAGCAGCAGAGTCCTGTCTGGGATTGATTTGAATAGGAGCACAGAGAAGAAGAGAAAAGAGACCACTGAACTACAACTGAACTACAACTGAACTACAACTGAACTACAACTGAACTACAACTAAACTACAACTGAACTACAACTGAACTACAACTAAACTACAGCTGAACTACAACTAAACTACAACTAAACTACCACTGAACTACAACTGAACTACAACTAAACTAAAACTGAACTACAACTGAACTACAACTAAACTACAACTGAACTGAAACTGAACTACAACTGAACTAAAACTGAACTACAACTAAACTACAACTGAACTACAACTGAACTACAACTGAACTACAACTGAACTACAACTAAAACTAAACTACAACTGAACTACAACTGAACTACAACTGAACTACAACTAAACTACAACTGAACTACAACTGAACTACAACTAAACTACAACTGAACTACAACTGAACTAAACTACAAGTAAACTAAAACTAAACTAAACTACAACTAAACTAAAACTAAGCATTTAGAAAAAAAATGAAAACTAATAAAAACTATTAAACCTGCTCTAAAAACAAATTAAAACAAACTGAATTAGAGAAAAACAGTCCAAACTAAATCAAACTAAACTAGAATGAAAAATCCAGAACTATCAGAACCTTGGTTACCAGCTTCAAGTAAAGTAAGGAAAGCCTTTTTTATGGAATACTTGGTGCAGCCCAGCCGGACCCAGACTGGACCCCCCAGCCTGACCCTGAGTGGACCCCCCAACTGGACCCAGACTGGACCCCCCAGACTGGACCCCCCAGCCTGACCCTGAGTGGACCCCCCAACTGGACCCAGACTGGACCCCCCAGACTGGACCCCCAGCCGGACCCAGACTGGACCCCCCAGCCTGAACCAGACTGGACCTCCCAGCCTGACCCAGACTGGACCCCCAGACTGGACCCCCCAGGTCTGTTCAGTTTGAGACCCCTGCTTTAAGACCTTAAAAACATCACAGATAATAATGGGACCGTTTCAGGACTGCCATCCAGAGCAGATCCAGGACTGATCTGGTATCAGGTATGAGGTATCAGGTACAGTCCCATTAGTCTGAATGAAAACACAAATGGAACAGAAGGTCCACATGTGACGGTGAAGGCTCAGAACCAAAGGACATGAACACTCTGGTCCCTGGAACTCTGCTCAACACATTCCTGTTACAGAGGCTGGTTTTTTCTCTTTTGTCAGACTTGTTTAATAAACTATACAAAAAAATACAAAAATAGTTCAGTCTCCTTTAAATAGAAAAGTAGACAAGTTTCTCATGGTCGTAAAAAACAAACAAAAAAACCCCTAAAAAAATCACTGTTCCCTCTGATCCACTGAGGTCTGTATGTTTGGTTGGAATAAGGCACATGAGTGAAGCGTATCCTTCCACCACAGTCCAACTGTTCTGCAGAGGTGGACGACACACAACTGGTCAGACTGGTCAGACTGGCTGCAGAGTGGACAGCTTCACCACCTGGACAGACACAGGACAGGGACAGATGTTAGGGAACCAACTGAATCTGATACAAACATTTTTGCTGCTGCAGAAAAAAAAAAAAAAAAACAATCACTGGAAAATGACTTGAACTGGATCCACTGGTGCTGGAGGACTGGATGAACACAGATGAAATTCACCAGATGGACAGATTGACATTTATGCTGAGGCTGTAAACTGAACTGTACATGAACAGGTGGAACAAAGGCACGAGTTTGTTTAAAGACAATTAACGTGTGCTTTGTCTCATAGTCCTGACAGCGTACTGTGAACCAAGGTTATTATCGTTAACGAAAACTAACGAAATGATGAAAACTAGAATTGTAAAAACATTCTCATTAACGGAAATAAATAAAAACTATAAAAGAACAAACCAGAACTAACTGAAACTGTATTGTGTGTTTACTAAACTAACTAAAACAGATAACAATTCTGGATCAAATTCCCTTGGTTTTGGTCTTTGTCAATGTCAGATTGATGTTCAATGGATTTCTTTGTCTCTCTCAGTTTTCTGTGCTGTCTCCATACGACACTTTTTGCTCCGTCACTTGTGTTCACTTGTGGTTTCCAGTCGTCTTCTGGTCCCCACTCTACCTGTAAACATGGAGACTAAAGCAGCAGAGTCCTGTCTGGGATTGATTTGAATAGGAGCACAGAGAAGAAGAGAAAAGAGACCACTGAACTACAACTGAACTACAACTGAACTACAACTGAACTACAACTGAACTACAACTAAACTACAACTGAACTACAACTAAACTACAACTGAACTACAACTGAACTACAACTGAAATACAACTAAACTACAACTGAACTACAACTGAACTACAACTGAACTACAACTGAAATACAACTGAAATACAACTGAACTACAACTAAACTACAACTGAACTACAACTGAACTACAACTAAACTACAACTGAACTACAACTGAACTACAACTGAACTACAACTGAACTAAACTACAATTGAATTAAAACTAAACTACAACTGAACTACAACTAAACTACAACTAAACTACAACTAAACTACAACTGAACTACAACTAAACTACAACTGAACTACAACTGAACTACAACTGAACTACAACTAAACTACAACTGAACTACAACTAAACTAAAACTGAACTACAACTGAACTACAACTGAACTACAACTGAACTACAACTAAACTACAACTGAACTACAACTAAACTACAACTGAACTACAACTGAACTACAACTAAACTACAACTGAACTACAACTGAACTACACTACAACTGAATTAAAACTAAACTACAACTGAACTACAACTGAACTACAACTAAACTACAACTGAACTACAACTGAACTACAACTAAACTACAACTGAACTACAACTAAACTACAACTGAACTACAACTGAACTACAACTAAACTACAACTAAAACTAAAACTAAACTACAACTAAACTAAAACTAAACTAAAACTAAACTACAACTAAACTAAACTAAAACTAAATTAAAACTAAAACTAAACTACAACTAAACTAAACTAAAACTAAAACTGAACTACAACTAAACTAAAACTACAACTAAACTAGTACTAAACTACAACTACAACTAAACTAAAACTAAACTACAACTAAACTAAAACTAAACTAAACTAAAACTAAACTACAACTAAACTAAACTAAACTAAAACTAAACTACAACTAAACTAAACTAAAACTAAATTAAAACTAAAACTAAACTACAACTAAACTAAACTAAAACTAAACTAAAACTGAACTACAACTAAACTAAAACTACAACTAAACTAAAACTAAACTAAAACTGAACTACAACTAAACTAAAACTACAACTAAACTAAAACTAAACTAGTACTAAACTACAACTACAACTAAACTAAAACTAAACTACAACTAAACTAAAACTAAACTAAACTAAACTAAAACTAAACTACAACTAAACTAAACTAAACTAAACTAAAACTAAACTACAACTAAACTAAAACTAAGCATTCAGAAAAAATGAAAACTAATCAAAACTATCAAACCTGCTCTAAAAATGAATTAAAACAAACTGAATTAGAGAAAAAAAAAGTCCAAACTAAATCAAACTAAACTAGAATGAAAAATCCACAACTATTGGAACCCTGGTGTGAACTGCTGTTTTAAAAATCTGATTGTGGAACTTGCTGTTTCTTTTCTTTCTTTTCATTTATTCCACTGGTCTACAAGTCAAACTCCTCCAGAATAAAAGTAGTGAAATGTGACCATGTGTGAGTCAGTAGTCTCTTTTCCATTGACCTTCAAACTGCACAAATACAACCTGCTCATAAAAATCTACCTGATGGAAAAATAACAATTCCACCAAAAGTCTCATTTTTCCATTCAAAGTTTTTGCGCTGACAACAGGTGGCTCCTCAGGCGCAGCACAAATGGTACATCACACAAAAGTGCACTGGCCTTTTCACATGAGCCCTCCACCCAGTCCCAGACAGATGGGTAACACAACTACTGCAGCTGTTATTATCCTGAACTGTGCTTTAATCCCTCTGCCAGGACCTATTGGGATCACTTTGCTTTGTGTGTTTGTTTGTTAACAAGATAACTCAAAAAGTTACAGACAGATTCTCATGAAATTTTCAGGAAATGCTGATACTGGCACAAGGCACATGGGGGGGGGGGGGCAGATCTGTCTTGGTGGAGGTCTGCGCTCTCTGAGTGCTTTTCTAGTTATGTTTTCTTTCATTATATTTTGTATAACAAAATGATAAATAACTAATAAAAACTAAGTGTCAAAAAAAGAGAACATTTTGTCTCTCATCCAAGAAACTTCTTCAGTAGAACTGTAAGAAAATATCAGTTCTGCAAAATATTGCAATATTTCATTTCACAATACTGTATCGATATTACAAAGTACTGTATGGATATTTTTAGGTATTTATTCAAATGCAGACATTGTGGAGGTTCATTTTACTTTTGTTGTTTTTCTGTTTTGTTTGTATTTTATTTCTTCTTATTTCACACTCTTTTATTCACTAATGTTCGTTCCTTTGTTTTGGTTTGAACTCAAATCCTGTTCTGATGTTAGTTGTGAACTAATAGAATCTGAACATTTGAACAGGATCTGAAACTGGAATGTCTGGAAAACAGAAGTTCAGTTTGAACACAGTTGGAACATTTGCTGATAGAACATTAGATCCTGTTGGGATCAAATAAACATGTGTTTAGGATTTGTGCAGATTTAGGATGGAATTCAATTCTACAAGGAAATAATCATTAAAAAAACAAAAAATAACGGTATCATGATATATCATGATATCTCGGATCATGATCCTAGTTTTGTGATTTATATTGTATCACCAGATTCTTGCCGATACACAGCCCTAGATGAGAGACGAAATGCTTCCGAAAGAGTTAAACCAGTCCAGTTGAACCCAGAAGAACCACCAAGAAGAAGTGCATACCTTCATAAGCAGCAGTCAGATCCACACATGGAGAAGAAAAGCAGCCGTTTGAACATTAAACTCTATTCTTTTGGTTTAGAACTGTGTCCAGTGGAGAAAACAACTACAGCACCTGGAACTGTCATCACTTTATCAGTTTGTTTGACTCTAAAAGTTGTTTCTTAATGGTTCTCATCCCTTCTGGTCACTTTGTGCCACTTTGCTCAAAGGCCCTATGGCATTTGTTTTCCTCACCATGGGACACCGACACACTGACTCACTACTCCCCCTAGTGGTCACATAAAGAACCCATCCAATACATCTGCATCTTTGGCAGGACTTCACAGCTCTTTATTCTAAATACTCTAAAGCAGGGCTCTCAAACATGTGTGTACCCCCCCAAAGGTTCCAGTCCGACTCCTGGAATGAATTTCCAAAGTGTGTAAATTCCACAGTCCAGGCTGTGGAACTCATGTTAGTGTGGGTTCCACATCCAGACCAACCTGATCTACAGTCCAATAAGAACAGCAGAAGAACCCACACAGAAGAACCACTGCAGATTTACCACTGGGTTTGATGGAACAAATAATATGACATTATGTCTGTAAAGAATGACAACTGCAAATGTTTGTCTTTGTTTTAGTGCAAAAAAAACATTAAATTGTGAAACTCTTTCCATTTCCAAACTCTCCTGTACCAATAAAATGTGACTAACCTGAACAAATGTGTCCAACCTGAAATGTCTGTATTAAATTCAGTCCAGTTTGAACTCTTTTCTTCCTGTTCCTCAGTGTTTAGTGTCTTTGGAGATCTGATCCAGAATGCACATGGACTAATGAGAAGTGGAGGAAGAAGACTGAGAAAATTACACTGATTTATCTGAAGAAATGTCAGTTTTTTCAGGTTATTCACATCTGGTTTTATTTGAATAGTTTATAAAAATAAGCATTTTCATAATTTAATGGTGTTTTTTTGCACTCAAACAGACATAAATTGTCAGTTGTCGTTATTTATCGGTTCTTCTGTTCTTATTTGACTGGTTGAGTCCACTGCAGATCAAATCAGACTGAATGTAGAACCTGAAGAACAGGAGTTCGAGAATCCTGGTTTAATCATAATTTTAGGGTCATTTTTTTAAATATTTGAAAGTAAAAATGAGAGTTTCATAAGCTCTTCTCTGATAATTCTCCATTTTATTTGTCTTATCCAAGCAGTCACATGACCTTGAGGTGCTTTAAACATAAGGATCATAGCAGATTTAAAAGTTTAAATAACAAACACAACAACTTTAAGGATTTATGAGATTTGTTGATTGACAGAAGCAGATTTCCTTCATCATGACCACAGTCGCTGCACTAATACCCACCACTGTCATCCAGAATGCAACAGGCAATCAGCAGGTGTTTTCTATGTGCTTCTCTGACAGCAGGGGGAGCTGTTCCAACAACAAAGACTGACTTCCACAGATCAGTTCATGCAGATTAAACCGTTTGGACCCACTCCCTCGTGATGACACCAGATCAGAACGGCAAGAAGGATTGGATTACATTAATAATTAGATGAGATGTCGATTAGCTCCATATGTGTTAGTTTTCTACTCACTGAGGGAAGGACGCCACGCTGAAAGGCAGAACTACCTCAACAACAGACTAGACTGGAGGAGAGGAAACAAGGGGAGGAGGTTAGTGTGGAGGAGGAGCCCACTGCCATACAGGGAACAGGGGGATTATGGGTAGAATGGAGCAGCAGACCACTGTCACACAGAGAACACTAGGGATGTAAGAGAATATCACTTCTGCAATATATCACCATATTTCATTTCACAATACTGTATCGATATTAAAAAATACTGTAGCCATATTTTTAGGTATTTATTCAAATGCAGATATTGCGGAGGTTCTTTTTTTTGTTTGTTTGTTTGTTTATATTTTATTTATTTTTTCTTTTTTTTCCCAGAATATTTTATTGGAAATATACAATACAAAAGTTTTATAAGAATTACAAAAATACAATTTACCATTTCCATTTTGCATATATACAAAGTCAGGGAAAGAAAGAAGAAAAAAAACAACAAAAGGAACAAAAAACAAATGCAAAAACCCCAAAACACCCTAAAACAACCCCCCACCCACATCACACCTCAGCTCATCATGGCTTTTATATTTAATTTATTCTTCTTTCACACTCTTTTATTCAATAATGTTGGTTCCTTTGTTGGGATTGAACTCCAATCCTGTTCTGATGTTAGTTGTGAACTAATAGAATCTGAACATTTGAACAGGATCTGAAACTGGAATGTGTGGAAAACAGAATTTCAGTTTGAACACAGTTGGAACATTTGGTGATAGAACATTAGATCCTGTTGGGATCAAATACAAATGTGTTTAGGATTTGGGCAGATTTAGGATGGAATTCAATTCTTCACGGAAATAATCATTAAAAAAAAGAAACAAACAAAAAAATTGCCTTTTTAACGGTATCATTATATATCGTGATATATCGTATCGTGTTCCTAGTACTGTGGTTTGTATTGTATCACCAGATTTTTGCCGATACACAGCCCTATAGAAGAGGGGGTTTATGGGTAGTATGGAGCTGCAGACCAGTTTAATCCTGTGCTGTAGTGCACATGCAGGGGTGCTGTTACCTTCTGTCGGCTGGTCATCCAGCTGCGTATGGTGGGCACCAGGACGGAGCCCAGCAGGATCTGAGCAGGATGGTAGATCAGCAGAGGAACCGAGATCAGAGACAGGTGCTCATAACCCGCAAACACGATCTTCAACATAGGGATACCTGGAAAAAAGCACAGCCAACACAAATGATAGTAATGCATTAGATTTTAAATAGTGCTTTTCTAGACACCCAAAGCGCTTTACATTATTCGTCTATTCTTCATTTGCTCTCACATTGTCCCTCTGGTGGTGGTAAACTACATCTGTAGCCACAGTTGTCCTGGGGCAGACTGACAGAATGAAGGCTCTGTTCACACTGTAGGTAAATGTGGCCCAAATCTGATTTATTCATCCACATGTGACCTGTATCAGATCTGTTAAAGACAGTTTGAACAGCACTAATCCATTTTTTTTCAAATCCGACCCAGGCCAATCTCATATGTGGTCCTAAATCTGATGCATATCTGACATTTTGCAATGCAGCTTCAGTCTGAACAGCCAGGTCACATTTATCAGACCTTTACGTCATTGAAATGCAACAAACGCCACAATTCTGTGTCCCTGGAGGAGGAGTGGCGGGAAAAATATATTTCCTTCTGTAAACACAGTGTGTGTCTGTGTGGTCAAGTATTACTTCAGGGTCACATTCAGTTCAGACTCAAAACTGATAAAAGTCGCATTTTATGTGCAATATGAACGAGCACACAAAAACACTGGATTTCACCAAAAATCGGAGTTGTGCGTTAAAACCTGCTGTGCCAGTGTAGCCAAAGATTCTATTTGAATTCTTTACTGGGAGGTTGGATTCCTGACACATCTGTGGAAGAAACAGGCAACAAAGGAAAGCATCTGCAATTTATATCTAGTAAGCACGTAACAAAGTGACATATCCATGCCTCTGTGCTCTGATGTGTATTATTAAAGCCAAGAGGCCTCTGTGTGTGTATGTGTGTGTGTCTCAGGAATCACACAAAATATGGAAAGAGCTGACTGCTGCAGTTTGGTAAACTTATGTGTTTTTGGTCAAGGAAGACAGTCGTGAAAATGGAAAGTTCGTAGGACCAATATTTTGAAGATATTAGTAATTTAGGAATACTATAGCCTTACAATTACGTTCCTTTACCCAGAATGCTTTGGCGGTGACTGCTGGACAAATGTGGTACTGCATGCACAAATACACACCAGTACAAAAAACGACCACATCTAGAACCTGTGGATCCCCACGGGTCAGTGCATTAGTGTGAAATAAATGTGGATGTGTGTACGAGCTGACACCGTTTGTCAGTGTAGAGCTGTACTCTGTGATTGACAGATAAGTGGTAATATAAAACACTAGTAAGTTTTAACTCAATTCACACCATGGCGTACCCTCAGTTGTAGGAATTTTTATGTTATTAATGATGATGCTCTGAGATGAGGTTCCCTGATCATAATGAAGGATTGTTGAGGACAGGGACTGAGACGAGCCTTTTCAACACCGCTGCATTAGTGTGTGGTCTAAATGTTTCCATCATATATCTTCATATCTTCAGTGTAATTTTTGCTTTTCACAAATTCATCCCCAGGGCCGGACTGGACCCTTTGGTGGGCCAGATTTAGCCCCCGGGACATATGTTTGACACCTGTGGCCTACAGTTGTCACATTTTCAAAGGATTTTTTTAATGCTAGGCCCATAACAAGTTGAAGGCCAGCTGTTCAGAGAACACCTCCTGTCCTCACACTGGCAAACATTCCATTTGAAATGTGCTATTATGTTTATTCTGCTGTTTTACTTGGTATTTTTGTTTCACTGTTTAAATTATACAGCTGTTTTTATGTCTTCTTAATCTATTCTTGTATTTTAGTCTATCATTTTCATTTTTTATTCGTCTGTACGACACTGCTTTAATTGTACCGCTGCTTTATGTCTTTAATCTATTCTTGTATTTTATTCTTTTATTTTGTTTCCCCCTGTAAGTCGCTTTGGGAAAAATCGTCAGCCAAAAAGTAAATGTAAATGGAATAAGTTCTTATGTTATAAGCGTTATTGCATTTAAAATGGCCAAAATTATTATTATTGGAAGGTATAACGTAACTGGCTGCTACATGCCTTTGGAGAAGATTGTGATTAAAAAAATAAGAGTATAAATATGTAAGAGTGTAGCTCTGTAAGCAGCTAGAGGGAGGGACTCTGATACACCACAGCTGAAACTCACTCGCATTAAAAAAAAAAAAAAAAAAAAATACAAAAAAAAATAAATAAATAAATAAAGATATAAGAAAAAACAAAAAGAAATAAAGAAAAAAGAAAAATTTAAAAATAAAATTTAAAAAAAATTAAAAATGAAAAGAAAGAAAGAAAGAAAGAAAATAATTAAAAAACAAAAAAAACAAAAAAACATTCACTTACATTTGGTCATGTCACTGTCCAGTCCTGCCTGTCACAGTAAAACTCCAACACTGCAGTCATTAACACAGGTGTGGGACATATGCCAGTGTGTGTTTTATTTTTTACTTACCAGTGTATTTTTTATTTTTTTTTTAACTTACCCAGAGTGAGAGACTTGTGTGTGGAGCAGAACACAACAGCCACAGTGTCTGCTGGGCTGAATCCTGAACCAGACCTGCAGAGAATTTATACAATGATTTTCACCTGAACAGAAGAACCACAGGCTGTGGATCTGAGACAAGTCCAAGAATCAGTGAGTAGATACGAGGGTCTGTCCATCACACTGGGTTTATTTTACTATCTGACACTTTTCCAGCTTTTTAGACCCAATAATAAAAGAGAAATTTGGACATATTTACCCCAGGATGGACCTAATGATGACCTCAGAGTATGCAAAACAAATTAGACTATCGCTCTGATCCATCCCATAATTGATGAATTTATAATCAAATATTGGGGCCAAAAATAGGACCCAAACTGGGACGGTTAAATCTCCCTAGGTGTCAGTGCATTAGATGTGTAAACGTGTGTAAATGCTCTTCTATAGACTCTAAATACAGACACTGTGTTCAATGTGTGGATCTTAGTGGTTTTTTAATCCACACGTGTAGGTTTTTTATAAATCTCAGTCTCATTCCAGGTTTTGTGCGTAACCCATCGCGTCCACTCGCGCTACATGCGGAACCTGCCCATTTAAACACATATAAATCGTGAGTGATTTTGCAACAGTGACCATCTTTGTCAAACACTCTGCCTTGAATATTTACTTTGATTCCCAAAATGGACATGTGAGAGAATAAAAAGATATTTGGAAAAAATAGTAGCGCGTAATTTTCGTGTCCTTTTTACTGTTACATGCAGATTTTTGTGTGCGTGTGTCAAATAAAAATGTGTTCTATCTGAAAAATAGTTTCTCTTTAATCTCAGTAAATACTTATATTTAAAATAGAGCCAAAGTGCTTCCAAACTTGTTTCTTAACATTAGTCTACATGTGGTTTGAGTTTTTAGGCCCTCTGTCCTGTTTTTAGAACCAGTTTCATAGAAACACCCTTGGACATTAACCCAACATGGGATGAAAGCAGGAAAATTCAACACAAGCAGCAAGAAAAAGGATCATTTACTGATTAAATCTGATCTTTAACCTCCTCAGACCCGGGAAATGTCAGCAAAGTACCAGCTGTTCTTGTTTTTTATTCAATCAGTGCCTATATTGGAAACATCCTGATGCAACAGTTTTTTCAGATACAGTTTTTAACATTTTTATGGAATGTCCTCTGTGGTGGACAGTTTTCTTTTCTTTTTTTTTGTATAAAGTTGTGAATGTGGACAGAAAACCCAGAGCTGGGTCTGAGGAGGTTAACTGAAGCAACTGATGATGTTTTTTACAATACACACAGAAAACACAAAGCTAAAAATGTGTGTGTACACCAGGTCTTTTCCAAATAATCCTTCTAAATAAAGAGTGTTTTTAAAAGGTCAAAAAGTTGAATGGAGGACAGTAAACGTTACCTGGTAGAAAAGGCAAAGGTGAGCAGCATGAAGCTGAGCTGGATGGAGAAAACTGCAGAGAGCAAAGAAACAAAGACAAGATTTACACTAACATGTAGAAGGATCTAATCTAACACTGTGTTCCCACTGCAGAGCAGACGATGCACTGAAGAACTGGAACAGTTAAACAACCTGTCACAGCAAACTAAACACTGAGAACAACGGAAAGTCCCTAAATCAGTCTTAAAAAGTCACTAGACAGCTGTTTCTGTCCAGTACTGTACACCAGTCTGAGGCAGAACTTTAACTGTGCAGTTTTCACAGGGTTCTGCCATGTTTCCACTACATGGAACCAGCTCAACTCCACTCTGGTACCAGGTCCTATTCCAGACCAGTTCCACTCTGGTACCAGGTCCTATTCCAGACCAGTTCCACTCTGGTACCAGGTCCTATTCCAGACCAGTTCCACTCCGGTACCAGGTCCTATTCCAGACCAGTTCCACTCTGGTACCAGGTCCTATTCCAGACCAGTTCCACTCTGGTACCAGGTCCTATTCCGGACCAGTTCCATTACAGGATACTACCCACTTTAAAGTACCTGGTCGTCATAGCAACGCAGGGTGTTACTTCCGTTTCGTCTGCTCAGAGTTGCTGATAAACTCCCTCGTTGCGTGTTGTCCTGTTAAGCTCATGCTGAATTTTTTCGTCATCCACCACGGACAGAACCGTCTGCATGTCCTGGACCAACCACATGTGCAGTTCTGTGGGCTGTCATCAGGTGGATTAAACTACTGATATATTTACTGTCAACTTCCACATCTGTTTTTAAAATGGCAGGTCACTCATTGAAAATGCAATGATGCAGAAACAACTGTCTGACCAATCAGTGTCTGCAGTGTTTATGCCTCACATTTTAGTATCTGTTCCCTCGTCTTAGAACCTCGGCTATTCCAAAACAATGTTGTCTCTGTTCCAAATGTGGTGTCTGATTTTTTATTTTTATTTTATTTAACTGTTATTTACCCAGGCAAGTAATTAAGAACAGATTCTTATTGGAATAATCTCATTCCAAACCTGAAATGGAAGAAAATCTGGTGTCTACCCTCTAAATATTTAATTATAAACAAGATAAAAGAAGTTTCGCTTTAATTAATTCATCGTTTCTATCCTTGTAAACTGTTCCTACACAGATATAAAAGGACATCAGTGTGGATCGCTCCTTTAATAATGAATCTGAAGTAAATGCAGATCATCTGTTTTGGTTCTGTCCTTTCTCAAATGTTTTCTGGAAAGATGTCTGTTTTTATATTTGTCAAAATATTGTTTCTGATTTTTGTCTTACTTATTCAAAAATGTTGTTTGGTATTTTCTCATATCCTGATAACAAATCAGATCAAGATTATATCATCAATCTCATTCTATTTTTAGTAAAATACCACATTCATAAATCCAAATTCTCCAATCTCAAACCTTCCTTTTTTAATTTTTAAAACTGAGATTACTCAGTATATTTCAAATATTCAGTATTCTAAAAACAGGAAAACTATCAAAACCACGGATTTATGGAACAGTTTGGAACTTTGTGTCATATGATCTATTGTTTTGTTTGTATGTTTTGTCCCCTGGCTAATGTTCTGTTCTGTTCATGTTATTATATTAATAGTGTATTGTACTTTTTATGTCTTTTTTGTACTTGGTATAACACTAAATAAGTAAATATGTTGGAAAAAAAAAAGTCTTGGAACCCCAGCAGAGTAGATACCAGAAAACTAGTAGATAATAGCCCCCCCAAAAAAGTTCAGCAACATCCATCAATGTTTGACCCCCCCACACACACACACACACTGCAAAGTATGAAGGGCCTGTCAAAAAATGTAAAAAAAAAAACACCAAAAAAATGCTGTTTTTAAATGCATTACCCATGCTTAATGGACACTAAATGGATACTGATGTGCCTAAAGTACAGACATCCACACTGTGTCACATGTGGGACCTGACTGAGTCTACTGTGGTACTGAGTCTGTTTGATACAGAAGTACCAACAGAAACCAAAGCAGCCATGGAAACACGACTGCAGCACAGAGAAAAGACCCAGTGGTGCAGAGGACAGACCTGGAACCACACACAGATGGACCTGGGTTCAATTCAACACCAGGACATGGGGGTGGGGCCTTTCTGTGTGCAGTTTCCATGTTCTCCTCGTGTCTCTGTGGGTTCTCTGGTCCTCTGGCTCCTCCCACCATCCAAACTCATGCTCTGATAGGTTCATGGGTTCATCTAAATCCCCAGTAGGTGTGAATGTGACAGTGTGTTTGTCTGTATACGTTCAGTCTGGGATGAACTGGTCACATGTCCAGGGTGAACCCCGCCTTCACCCCTCTGTTGCTGGGATAGGCTCCGCCCCCGTGACCCTAGTGAGGATAAAGTGGGTTCAGAAAATGAATGAATGAGTGAATGAATGTGTGGGAGCTGTCTGTGTTATCGCTGCTGCAGACAGGTGTTCAGGACATCCCAGAGGATGCCAGTGCATCCATGGATGGAGCCCACAGAGGGGACATGGTTCCACAGAGGGGACATGGTTCCACAGAGGGGACATGGTTCCACAGAGGGGACATGGTTTCCACAGAGGGGACATGGTTTCCACAGAGGGGACATGGTTCCACAGAGGGGACATGGTTCCACAGAGGGGACATGGTTTCCACAGAGGGGACATGGTTCCACAGAGGGGACATGGTTCCACAGAGGGAACATGGTTCCACAGAGGGGACATGGTTTCCACAGAGGGGACATGGTTCCACAGAGGGAACATGGTTCCACAGAGGGGACATGGTTTCCACAGAGGGGACATGGTTCCACAGAGGGGACATGGTTCCACAGAGGGAACATGGTTCCACAGAGGGGACATGGTTTCCACAGAGGGGACATGGTTCCACAGAGGGAACATGGTTCCACAGAGGGGACATGGTTCCACAGAGGGAACATGGTTCCACAGAGGGAACATGGTTCCACAGAATCAAACTACCAGAGTTTAACAGAATGAAATGGAACAGAAACTACAGAGCCAGTAATATGTGAATAAAGTGTGAAGTGCACAGGTATAAAAGTCTGTCCAGGTGATCAGAACCATGTCCTCATTAAAGTCTTCCTCAGATCTTGTATTTATTCTTATTACTTCAGTGTTCAGCTCTATTTGTCTTTAACTCAAACCTGTATTTTGTTGAAAAGGGAGTTTAGAAAATAGACATTGTGTTCAACTAGATTTACTGTTCTGAACTTCTGTCTATTTCCAGTTTTTAGCCTATAATTGAGTTATTTGATCTTAAAATCCCCTTATTTTCACTTCTATATCAGCTGATACAATAACCTGTGAAATTGACATTACAGGGACGCTGCAAAATACCAGAAAAAGACATTTGTGGACACTTCAGACCTCATTATATGTGATTTTCTGGATTAAAATCAGCGTTTTTGGCATTTTTTGATGGGCCCTTCATACTTTGCAGTGGGGGGGGGTCAACGTTGACGGATTTTGCAGAATTTTTTTTTTTTGGGGGGGGGGGCTATTATCATGTTGGAGATTAACTGGTTTAAATAACACCGTGATCTGAAGAGAAAAGTGATTTTTGAGACGCCCTCATGCATGATTCCACACAGCTGGTACTGACTGATGAATACGATGAGCAGCAGGCTGGTGGGGTCCAGCTCTATGTGGGGGTTACTGAAGGTGTCGCAGAAGGTGGTGTAGATGATCATCAGGAGGACGGCGCTGCTGACGGCGCTGAACGGAGGCTTCCGCCGCTCCAGAAACTCCCTGAGGAAACTGCGACACACCTGTTCATGACAAACACACACCGGTGACTCCACAGCATTCATAGTTTTAGTGTGACAGAAGAGGAGCTCATCACCTACCTGACCCAGGATCAGAGGAACCACCACAGTCATGAAGAGCTGAGAGAAGATGGAGGAGAAGGGAACAGAGGAGGAAGAGCCCAGCTACAAGAACAGGAAACGAAGAAGGGCATGACAACACTGACACCAAGTTTATTATCATGAATGAAAACGAATGAAATGACCAAAACTAGAAGTGTAAAAACAGTTTCATTCACTGACAAAAATAAATAAATAAAAACTAGAATTAAAAGAAAAAAACCATAACTAACTGAAACTGTATTGTGTGTTTATAAAACTAACTAAAACAGAGAAAAATTATGGATCAAATTCCCTTCATTTTCGTCTTTGTCAACGTTGGATCGATATGAAATTGATTTATTTTGCTCTAGCAATTTTCTGTGCTGTCACCATACGATGCTTTTTGGTCCGTCACTTGTGTTCACTTGTGGTTTCCAGTCGTCAGGTTAGAGCACCACCAACATGTAACCATTTCTTCCTCGTGCCAGTATCAACATTTCCTGAAAATTTCATGAAAATCCATCCATTTCATTTTGAGTTATCTTGCTAACAAACAAACAAACAATCAAACTCTGGCAACAACATAACCTCTTTAACAAACTAACAAACAAACAAACCCTGACAAAACATAACCTGTTTAACAAACAAACAAACAAACAAACTCTGGCAACAACATAACCTATTTAACAAACTAACAAACAAACCCTGGCAAAAACATAACCTGTTTAACAAACAAACAAACCCTGACAAAACATAACCTGTTTAACAAACAAACAAACAAAACAAACAAACAAAACAAACAAACCCTGGCAAAAACATTACCTGTTTAACAAACAAACAAACAAACAAACAAACAAACAAACCCTGGCAACAACATAACTTCCTTTGCAGAGGTAACAAATAAAAACTATCAAACCTGCTCTAAAAACTAATTAAAATGACCTGAATTAGAAAAAAAGTCCAAACTAAATAAAAGTAAACTGATGAAAAATCCAAACCCACTGTACTCTTGGTGGACATCCACATATGAACAGAGCTGTGCGGTGGAAGACGCTCCTTCAGGTATGTTCACTTCCACAGGTCACATTCACACTCATGTTCCACACAGAGAAGGTTTATCCACACAGATGGTGAGCAGCTGTCTGACCACAGCTCCTGTAGTCCAACTGCAGATTTAAAGACATTCACTGACATTCGTTTGACCTTTCAAAGTCACTCAAGGTCAAAGGTCATGGCACCAAATGAAAGTCCATGTGTGACCTCCTATCTATGCAGTCATAATTATATCAAAGATGTTCCACAACAAATATCAAGTCATTCTGACTGACAGTTTCAGAGAAAGGCAGACGGACAACGGACAGACGACAACTGACCTGACGGCCTCCAGGTCCAGACTAAAAAAAACTACCACTCCCATGGTGCATTTCACTGAGTACCATCCAATCCCAGAGCTTATACAGTGCATATGAATGTATGTAACGCAGTGTCTGGAGGTCCCTACAGGTCCAGTTCACACCTGTGCTCCAGGATACTCATGGGTAATGTAGTCTTTTGAAGCAGGTGACATGTTCATATAACAGAAAATATGTTCTCATGTGCTGAAGTGACAAAAGTGAAAACTTTGACCTACAGGGCCATTTTTAACTCCACAGTGGGTTTACAGGTTTGTTTTATTTTTATTGTTGACATAAAAAATGCATCTGGAAAACTCTTTTAGCAAATTGACTCTTACCCAGTGATGTGCAGATGAACAGTATGTGTTTGTGTTCAGTGTAAATGTGTTTGAACTCACAAACAGAAGCAGCAGCACTGGAGTCACTATGATCCCCTGGAAAAACCAAACACAGTCACACTGACAGTTTACATCTAATTTAATTCATGAAGCTGAGTCCTTCTGTGTGCACGAAAACTGAAACTGGTCCTCACAAAGATACAAACACACAACTTACCAAGAAACTTCCAAAAGCGGAGTTGAAGATGGCAGCAGCCTACACACACACACACACACACACACACACACACACACACACACACACACACACATCAATGCACAGGTTAGTACTTCTCAGTTTAACACCATTTGTCAAACACTGGAAGATTTCATAAAGAGTGTGTGTATATGTGTATGTGTGTATATGTGTGTGTGTGTGTGTGTGTGTGTGTGTTACCTCGTTGCCTCCTACAGCCTTGGTCAGAATCACAGCAGAGGACACTGGAGGGGGCATACAGCTGACAGTCTGTAACCTAGGCAACCACACAACCAGGAAGACGATGAGGGAATGAAAAAGAGGACCACCAAATAAATCACCATCATCATCACGTTTATCTACATCACAGGCGTCAAACATGCATCCCAGGAGCCAAATCTGCCCCCCCCCAAAAGGTTCCATTGCGGCCCTGCAGGATGAAAGGTCATAACTGAACCTGAACAGTCCAGGTTGAACTAATCCTGTTGGTTCAGGTTCCACATACAGACACATGTGATCTACAGTCAGAAGAACAACACAATAAACCAGAAAGAATGACAAACACACATTTACTGTGAACAATTATGTGGAACAAATTTAAATGAAAAAAAATAAGATTACACTGAAAATATTTATATTTACAAAACTATTCTTGCACAATAAAATGCAAATAAATCCATAAATAAAAGCACAGATGAACAACCTGAACTGTGCAGTTTGAACAATATTCTGTCTGTTCCTAAATGTTTGGTGCATTTATGGATCCACTGGGATCTGCAGTTGTGTTCAGAATAACAGATGGAATATTGGAGAAACTGTTCACATTTTAGTTCAAACTCCAACATTTGAACAATATTCTGCCTGTTATTAAATGTTTATGAAACACTGTGTGTAAATGGACATGTAGAAATAAGAAGTCCAGGCAGAAGAGTGTTCAAATTGCACTAATTTTTCAAATGAAATTCCTGTTTTTTCAGGTTATTCACATCTTTTTTGTAAAATGTAAATATTTTCATAATTTAATTGGGGGTTTTTGTACTAAAACAAAAAGAAAAACTTGGATTTGTCATTATTTATAGGTTATTCAGTCATTATTTTACTGGTTCAGTCCACTGCAGATCAAACTGGGCTGAATATGGAACTGAACCAAAATGAGTTTGACAGAACTGAACTACATGTTGAGGAACTTTAATCCTTTAGAACCTTTGTACATCAGCATTAATGGTGGGAATTCCTGCTTTTTCAGTGTAAAACTCTGCATTGTGAAGCGATCCAATGAACCAAAACACAATGGGAATCAAACTGCCCTTTTGGCTTCATTTACACAAAACCCAACGTTCCAACAGCAGACTGTATGGACAGCCTTTTAAACTGTGTGTTGACATTTCACTGGTACAGAACAGTCACTGAAAGGCTGCTCTACACCTACACTGATCAATATAACATTATCTGAAGCCAAAATCAACTTTCTTGATCATTTTTGTTGTGTAAAAAGATTTTGAAAGTACCGTCTACATTTTTTTTTTTAAACAGAATGTGTCTTGGAATTACCTAAAAAAATTTTTTTTAATTTCAGACCATCAGATTTATGTGGAGTTCACCACTTTTTGCACTCTTTATAAAACAGTCTAATTTGCCCTTTGTCATGAATACCTGATATAAACCTTGAATCCCACACAAACCAACTCTAAGTCTGCCTCTCTCTCTCTAATTTATATTTCCCCACCACTGTATTTCATACTTCTATTGAGGTTTGGATTATTGAATCCACTTGATTATCTAAATTGGCCATTAATTCTTTGTGTGTTAATAAATTTAGCATTTCTTTATTTTTCGTGCCTATTTCTACACTTTTCCATTTTGCTGTGTATCCACTCATGCACCAGTATATCAGAGGGTCGATTTGCGTGGTATAAAAATATTCTTTGAAGTTTGGTAAAGCCATACCTCCTTTATCTTTAAAGAGTTGCAGAGTTTTGAACCTGATCCTGGGTTTCTTTCCTCCCCATATAAACCTTGATATCCACTGATCCCATTCTATAAACTGTTTTTGTGGAATAATCACCGGTAGAGATTGAAAAAGATATAAAAGCCTGGGTAAAACAGTCATTTTTATTATCTCTACTCTGGAGCTGAAATCTAAACAGGTAACTGACCATCTCTCCAAGTCTTTCCTAATGTCTTGATTTATTTTTGTGTAATTTGCATCATATACTTGATCTATTTGATTGATTTCTCCTTCCACTTCAGCTTCTATGTTTCCCTTATCTCCTGTGATGGGGAGTAATGTATTGATAAAAGCTGCGTTTTTGCTACAATGATTTTATATCCTGAGTAGTTTCCATAACTCTCTAATAGTTTCATTGTTTTTGGAAAACTTTTGTTGGGTTGTGTTAAAAAGATTACTATGTCATCCGTGAATAGTCCTACTTTATGTTCCTCTCCTCCTGTCTTCACCCCTTGTATATCCTTTTCCTGTCTAATCATTTGAGCTAATGGTTCAACAACACATGAGTTTTTAAAAGGGATTTAAAGGTGTTGAGGTTGGAGCAGTGTCGGATAGAAGGTGGGAGGGAGTTCCAGGGGGTTGGAGCAGCAATGGAAAAAGCCCCCCCCCCCCCCGGGTTTGGTGCTTATTATATCAGAAACAGAGAAAACTGAAGAAACTGACTTTTTCAGTCCAATCTGTCATTAACTGAACATAAACCCAGTGTGTCCATCCACTGTCATTGATCCAACTCCATGGGTTTGACTGGAGAAGCAACGTTGGAGAAGATGACGGTGTTTCCATGGTAACTACAGAGCCTCTGAACGTCCAAATATGGTCATATCTGATGACCATGAAAAGATGATGAACTGCATTTTACACCAATTACTTTGACATATTCATAGGATTAGTGGTTTTAAAGTTATTAAACATTTCATCTCAGTAGATGGTTTTGGTCACTGGTGAATATCTTTTCCCAAAAATGTGAATAAAACCTGAAATTTCTGAAGAAAAATACTTGCAATATTGTGCCTCAACTTATCTTTTATACAAGTGCATTTCGTGTAAATCACAGTGGATCTACAAAGGTACAAAATATTTAGTAACAGACACAATACTGTTGGAATTTGGAGTTTGGAACTCAAATGAGTTTGATACACTTGACTATAACAGACCACACAGACCCACTGATACTTCTGTGGCAGTTCCCAAAGGAAGTTTTCTGTCTATTTAACCTTTCTTAAGTGATTTCTCACCATATATCATAATATTATCCTCTATATGTTTCATTTTTTTCATTGAAAATCTAGCATTTTCCTATATTTAATTTACTGATCATGTACTTTGATGAGATTACATTTAAGGGTTATTATATCAAAAACAGAAAACTTAAAAAAAGCTACTTTTTCAGTCCAATCTCTCATTAACTGTGTAAGGGCCAACTCAAGAAAATGTGTGGGATACCATGTTGTCCACCAGGTGTCACCTTTCAACACATGCCTATTTAGGTAGGAACGTTTCTTCTAAGGTCAGGTGTTTCTAGACGGGAGAGCACCAATAGTTTTTTGACCGCACGCCGGCACTCAGTGCCACGCCGGGTGATGTGTTGTGTATTTGTGGGACTTTTGGATATTGATGACTATAACTCTGCATGAGCACGTTGAAGAAAGGATGAGCAATAAATAATTCAAAGAAGACGTCGTTTGGAAGGTTTATTTCACGAACACAGAAGTCCGGCAAGCGCATCAAGAATGTTTCCCGTCTACGCTGCCCCTCGGCGGCTTTAAGTTTGGGCTTGGTCGCTACAAACTGAACATAAACCCAGTGTGTCCATCCACTGTCATTGATCCAACTGCATGGGTTTGACTGGAGAAGCAACGTTGGAGAAGATGACGGTGTTTCCATGGTAACTACAGAGCCTCTGAACGTCCAAATATGGTCATATCTGATGACCATGAAAAGATGAAGAACTGTATTTGACACCAATTATTGACATGGATTAATAGGATTAATGGATCAACAGGAATTCAACAGTTTAGATCAGTAGGTGGTTTATTTTTTATTTATTTATTTTTTTAATTCACTTTTTATTGACATTCTGTACCAATGTTGACAAAGATATTCATTTTAAATGTCATCAACATTATGTTAATCTGAATGTCCCATTTTTTAACAATGAAACAAACAAAAAGAACATAAACAAGTAGGGAGTGAATTGCAGTTATTACGTTTACTATATCTAATCTTCTATTCAAAAATAAAAGTATCAAAGTCCGGTCTGCGTGGCATGATGTATTCCATCCATTTCTTCCAGCGCGTAACAAATAAGTCCTTCTTATAGTTCACCTCTGCAGTAAGTCTCTCCATCTTATATATGTCCACTGTAATGTCCATCCACATGCTCAGCGTTGGGCTTTCCGATGAGAGCCATTTTCTTGTGATGGCTTTTTTGGCTGCTATTAACAGGATATTAAATAAATATTTGTCTCTCTTTGGCCATCCTTCTGGTATAAGTCCAAAAAATAAAGATTTACATTCAAAGGATGAGTGGCTCCCGATAATTTCTTGTGTTTCCTTATGTATTTCCTTCCAGTAATTTTCGATAACAGAACAATTCCAGAAGAGATGACAATGATTTGCATTTGTATTACCACATTTTCTCCAGCAAATTGGGGAGTTATCTCTATAGTGGGACTTTTGATGTGGTGTAATGAAACATCTAATCAAGCTTTTCCAGCCAAATTCTTTCCAGCTCTGTGAACTACTACACTTCCATTGATATTCCCAGACTCTTATCCACTCTTCTTCTGTCAGATCCAATCCTCCCTCTATTTCCCATTTTGTTTTTATATATAAAGTGGAATGTGTTTTCATGTTAACAAGCCCTTTATATAGATCTGAGATTATACCTCTATGTTTGTGTGAATCATAAGCCCTTATGAATACATTCAATAACTGATTACTTTTTTCTGCTAAATTTTTTATTTTTTCATTAACAAAGTGTCTCAGCTGTAAGTAACGATAGAAGTCTTGTGTCTCTAGAGCATATTTCTCTTTAATTCTTTCAAAACTAAGTAGTGTATTATCCTTTATAATCTTACATATAGCCGTGATGCCTTTATTCGCCCACTCTTTAAATCTGCTATCTAATTTATTTGGTGCAAATTGTGTGTCATATGCACACCACTTAAGAATCACGATATCTTTTTCTAATTTATATTCAGTTATCACTGTTTTCCATATTTTTAAGGTTAACCTGATCCATGGATTTTCCATACTTCTAATGAAATCTTGTAAGTTACTGTCAGCCATCAGGGCTTGTATTGGAATAGGAGTTAGACCCTCTTCAATGTTTTTCCACTGAGCATCATACGAAGGGTTACACCAACATATAATATATCTTAATTGTGCTGCCCAGTAATAGTCTCTAAGGGAGGGAAGGCTCCATCCTCCTTTTGCTTTTGGCAATTGCAGGGTTTTAAATCTAATTCGAGGCCTTTTACCTTGCCATATGTATCTGGAGAGAATTTTATCCCATTCATTGAAGTGTTTTTGACCTATTTCTATTGGGAGAGTTTGGAATAGATATAATAACTTGGGTAAAATATTCATTTTAATCGAGTCTATTCTTGAGCTAAAACTTAAACTTGGAATTTCAAACTCTTCCCAGAAAAATGAGCCTTTCAGAGTAAAGCGGTCCCACTGCCTTAAACCAGTGGAACAGTCCTCCACTGTTCAGCCTGTAGTCAGAGTGAATGTGAGTCTTTATGCTCCTCAGGTAGAGCTGAACACACATGAATACAGACCATCATTCACAGGCACACACACATGAATACAGACCATCATTCACACACTCGTACCCTTTGAGCAGCCATTGGTCGATGGCGGTCAGCGCCAGCACTCTGAGCAGCAGCCAGATGGCCAGAGGGAAGAAGACCAAGGTGAAGGACTGGACGAAGAAGTGGAGCCGAACGTGGAACAACGCACTGGTCAGCTCCTGTAGACACAACAGAAAGGGTACCATTCAATAAGGACAGTCCTGCAGTCAGTGAAACAGCATTTTACCCCACACATCATGAAATTAGGGATGGAACCATGTGAAAAGTTCATATCACGGTTATTGTGACCAAAATTATCACAGTTATTATTATTATTGCGGTATTGTTGAAATTGTGTTCAAAATGTTCCAACAGTACTGATACACACACTGAAAGAATTTAACCAAGTTGGAAAAAAAAAACAACAACAAAAAAAATAAAATAAAATAATAGTCCCAATGTCCCTTCTGTGTCAGAAACACTCAAATATTAACCCTTAGTGGTCTGAGTCTATTCTGTCTGTTTTTCAGTCCTTTTGATTTGGCCTTTATATACTATATAAATAAATGTTTACTATACCCATGTTTGGATCTGTTTTTTCAGCACAACTTCATCTATCTCATCTGTCTATTATTTTTTCACTTTAACCTACTATAAAAACACAAAAGGACCAAAAAAAAAACAACACAAAAAATATAAAATTCGATTTGAAAAATGTATATAATTTATTGCATATATAACACACAGATGTTTAATGAACCTTTTCACAGACTTTAAAAGTGAATATTGGTTCCAAATATTAGGTATAGAACATTAAAATTGTAATAAATTAAACTATACTCAAATATCTGACATAAAAGCAGATCTTTACATAGGGTTTTTTTCCCCTAAAAGTGCAGTAATCAAACACAGTTATCATGAGAATTAGAATTTAAACACTAATACTAACCGTCTGCGATTTTACCGCCGTTTATTGTTATACTGGTAATCGTTACATCCCTAATGAAATATACAAACTGAAGACGTTACAGTGCTCCAGTCAGAAGCTTTAGTCAGGTTCAATCAGAAATACACTGCCCACCCCAAAAAAAAGTCATACGTGCAATATTTGACTGCACCAACTTTGGTTTGATTCCAGGAGATATTCACTGTGACGCCACATAATGCTTCTGTAGTGTCACAGTAATAATAATAATAATTAGTGGTGGGCAGTAATTAAAATTTTTAATCACAATTAATTGCGTGGATTTCTGCGATTAATCACGATTAATCGCATAGTTATATTTGGGGGGAGGGGGTTGCTGGCATCAACAGTGTGTATTTCCTTTCAGTGATATTTCAGACTGCAGTACTCCGCTGATAAAAATAACTGCACATGTCAGTGCTTCCAAACACCTGTGTCCTTCTCCCCCCCACCATCTGAAGACATTTCAAATGAAAATGTCCATGGAACAGACCGCTACTGTTACACATGTTTATGTCCACACATGTTTATTTACACTTGTGAGTGATTGACAGGAGTCTTAGTCCCACTAATCAGTACTAATACTAATAAGAACAATAATATGTGATGTTCAGTTGTTCAGAGTAAACAAAGGGGGCCCTCTAGTGGTGGGAATAAATTGCACTAACGTATGTTTTGTCCTTTTGGTGTTCCTGTAGTCAGTTCAGACATAACAAGGAACTAACAGACACGTTTCTTTCACTCTGTTTGTACGGACAGGTAAACGTTTGTCTGTGAGTATTTTCTGTTCAGTTGTTGTCAGAATGAATAGTATCAAATATCTCTGATGTGAACTTTTGTTGTTGGATAAAAACACGTTGTAAATCTTAAATTACTCTGTAAATGCTAATCGTTAGCATGTCTATGGATTTTCCCATTCAAGTTAGCATCGAACTAGTGATCTTTTCCCATTCATTTAAATGTATAATGCCATGTAAATGTACTAAGGCAGTGAACAGAACTCAGACATATTTTGTTTGTATGCGTCAGTTTTACAGTGAGTCTACAGGAACAGATTTGGACACAAGTTTTGGGCGTCCGTCTTTTCTTGTTAAACCTGTTGTCTATCTGCAGCTAATCGCTACATGCACACAAGCAGAAGAATAGGAGTTAGAATTGTACTGTCCTCGCTAAGACGTCTGTACTTAGTCTGAGCTAGACAGCGAGCTAAACTCTGAACTGTCGATGCCAGATCTGTGCTCTGAAGTCTGCAGCTTTAATGTACATACTTGACATCATGCAGATTGACAAAGTGGAACTATAAAATAAAGACAAAATAAATCAATTAGCTATGTCTATTAATGATATGCATATTCACAGAGAATGCATAGCTGTAATTATTCTAAACTCAAATTGACTGCTAATATAACAATCACATCATAAATAAGTACAGGTCAGTTCAAAGGCTGGCATATTAAACACAACCAATGAATTTACATAAACTTAGCATGAGCCTGTATAAAGAATTAGCAACCCATCTGCTACTGCTAGCATAAACGAATTAGCGTAAACATGTCAATAACACATTGTAATAAACACATCCAAAATAACGTCATAAACATGTTTCTAACGGCACGTTTGCATGTGAAATTATTTAGAAACAACAGAATGATTGACACATACAGGCGTTGAACTGCAGGAGTTCCACACAGTTTGATTCCGCATTACTCGGACAGTTTTCTCCTCTCAGCTACACCAGCGCATGGTGCGTGTGGAGCGCCAAAATAAAAGCATGAGTCCGTATGTATAAATGAACTAAGACTTGCTTGAAAGGCAGAACGGCATTAACGGGAGATGAAAAAAAACAATTGTCGGCGTTATTTAATGAATGCGTTAACGCAGTAATAACACGTTAACTTGCCCAGCCCTAATAATAATAATAATAATAATAATAATAATAATGGATTAGATTTCTATAGTGCTTTTCTGTGAACACATAGTCAAAGTGCGTACAGTGGATCCATTCTTCATCCACTCTCACATCCTCCCTCTGGTGGAGGTAAACTCCATCTGTATCCACAGCTGTCCTGGGGCCCCTTCCACCTCTGAACATTCACACACATTCATACTCCAGTGTGAGCAGCAGCACTGGAGGCAAGGAGGGGGACGTGTCTTGCCCAAGGACACAACAGCACATGGACTGAGCGGGATTCGAACCGCCAACCCTTCGGTTATTGGACGACCCCCTCTACCATCTGAACCATGGCCGCCCCACATGTTTTAATCTCATCCTTCTGTAGCTGAAATATTTCCAGACATTCCAGATTGCTTTTGTTTTTGGCCCCAAGTCTGTTTTCAGTGATTTTCTTTTGTTCGTCGCTCTTTTGTTTTTTCATTGTTGTTACCAGTGACTCACTCCATGTGCAGGGGGCGTGGTCTGTTTCAGCAAACTGATACAGAAGGCTTGTGATTGGTGGATGTCTGTGCTCAGTGTGTGTCAGATGAGAACATGTTCAGTTCATTTCCCTCGTACATTACAGGACCTGTGATGGGACTACTGTGCACACACACTGCAGCTGGAGTCAGGAACAGAAACAGTCTGAACAGGTCTGGCTCCAGTCTGGATGTGAAACCCACATTCATTCTGTCCCTCTAACAGACTGGAGCAGAATTCACTGCCTCTGCCAGTGTACTACATTCATCACAAAGTCAATTCAGAGTATGAGCGCTTGTACCTCTGTTTTTAATGACAGGCCACTGTTGAAGAAAATGAGTGAGACGGCGATGTACGCTATGGTGACCTCTGGTTTAAGAGGACCTGAGAGAGAGAGAGAGAGAAGAGGGAAGAACAAGAGAACAACACATTTTCAGTTCATTTTCATTTTATTTATTCATTCCAACCTAAATGATTGGACAGGAGCAGAATGAAGAACACTTCTAACACCTGTCCCTTCCTTCAAACATCTGCTTCCATCAGATATGTTACCGTTACAGTTATTACAATAAACTGTTTACATGACAGTCAATGAGGGCTGTTCAAAAATATCAGTTCTGCAATATATCGCAATATTTCATTTCACAATACTGTATCGATATTAAAAAGTACTGTATGGATATTTTTAGGTATTTATTCAGATGCAGATATGGTGGAGATTCATTGTTGTTTTTTGTTTACATTTTCTTTATTATTCTTTAACACTCTTTTCTTCAATAATGTTGGTTCCTTTGTTGGATTGAACTCAAATCCTGTTCTAATGTTAGTTGTGAACTAATAGAATCTGAACATTTGAACACGATCTGAAACTGTAATGTCTGTAAAACAGAATTTCAGTTTGAACACAGTTGGAACATTTGGTGACAGAACATTAGATCCTGTTGGGATCAAATACAAATGTGTTTAGTATTTGTGCAGATTTATCGTGTAATTCACTTATTCAAAGAAATAATCATTAAAAAAATGAAGCAAACAAAAAATTGTCTTTTTAACAGTATCATGACATATCATATCGTGATCCTAATATTGTGATTTTTATCGTATCGCCAGATTTTTGCCGATACACAGCTCTACAGTCAATGCAAATGAAACAAATCCAAAATCCATAAGTTAAATTCTTTCATTTCATGCTTTTATAAAGCTTCTCTGTTCTTTCCTTATACATCCTCTTAAACTGAAAAATATTTGTACAGCTCTTCTCTTCCACTGCCACAGAATTCCACATTCTGACACCCACAACACAAATACACATTTTCTTTATATTAGTTCAAACCCTTTGCTGTTTCAAATTAAACCTCCTTCTATGTTCTTCATCCTGTCATACTAAAACGAATAATCTCTGCAAATTTGCAAAAGTCTGTTTCTCACTCTAAACACAATCAACAATGTCCTAAACTAGGGCTGTGCATGGGCAAGAATCTGGTGATATGATTCAAATCACAATACTAGGATTATGATATGATATATCATGATATATAATGATACTGTTAAAAAGGCCTTTTTTTAATGATTATTTCCTGGAAAAATTTAATTATACCATAAATTTGCACAAATCCTAAACACATTTGTATTTGATCCCAACAGGATCTAATGTTCTATCAGCGAATGTTCAAACTGTGTTCAAAGTGAAATTCTGTTTTCCAGACATTCCAGTTTCAGATCCTGTTCAAATGTTCAGATTCTATTAGTTCACAACTAACATCAGAACAGGATTTGAGTTCAATCCAAACAAAGGAACCAACATCTGCCTCTCACACAGAAAAAAATGCTTTTAGGAGGATTCAAATAAACACTATTGAATAAAACAGTGTTAAATAATAAGAAATAAGATAGAAACAATAAAGAAAAACAAAAAAACACAAATGAACCTCCACAATATCTGCATTTGAATAAATCCCTAAAAATATCCATACAGTACTTTTTAATATCGATACAGTATTGTGAAATGAAATATCGCGATATATTGTAGAACCGATATTTTCTAACAGCCCTACTAATTAAAATTTTGGGTACGGATCTTCCTTTTTCCAACACTGACCACCACAAAGTTTTCTGGTGTTTAGAATTATTCAGGACAAACTTCAGTATGACAGAAGAATGTTGAAACTGTGACATAAATTGTTATTGTGTGTGAGCAGCAGTAGAAGTCTGCATCATCCGAACAGTAGCAGAACAGGTTTATCTAATCTAGCAGGTCAGATATGAAGGAGCTGCTTCAGTTTATCTGAGTGCATTTATCAGTTTAAGGTCATAAACTGGTTTGAACTCTGACACTACAACCACAACAGTCTTATCATTACACACCTTCCACTTTAAATGTAGTGAACTTCTCCTCCTTTAGTCCTAATCTGATTACACACAGGTGGGTAACAGCTGTTCTCATTTCAGTCTGTAACTAAACTAACCGGTGGCATAGTATTTGTGAGCGCGCACACGGGATCGCACATCATTAAATAATGGCATCCGCTGTGGGGCGTGATGGTGTGTTTTCATCTGAGTGCAACGTGTCCTTAAACTGACACACACACACACACACACACACACACACACACACACACACACACACACACACAGTTTATATTCCCATTCACAAAAGTATGAAATTTACAGATTCTCTTCAGTCAAACAAACATAACCATTTATTGACATTTCATTTTCAACATCTACATTTTCGTCTCTTTCGGCACAAAAATGTCCTTTCTAACTGATCCTGTTATTGTTCCCACAGTCAGAACACACCAGGAGTATGGAGGTGATGGACTGAACTGATGAGCCAAACTCCACACTGTGGTTCTGTCTAACACATGACTCTGGAACTGGAGAAATACTGCAGAGCTGATGTGTGCAGAGGAGTTTATGGACTGGAAAATGTCCTGCTTTAATCTGTGTGATGTGAGTGTTGTTAAAACTACTATACATGAAACTAAAGCAAACTGTGTTCAACACATGACTAAAGTAAACCGATTAAACTGTAGGGTGTGACCTGGTCAAATAAATAAAATAAAATAAAATGCTTCAGAGTGATTCCTAACTCGGACCCTCTCACCTCCTTTGACACCGAAGCTCGGCTGGACTTTGGCCGATAAGATGACCAGGACTATCCCGATAATGAACCATTCCTTCCGGATCCGTGCCAGCAGGCCCATGGTCCAGGCCCAGACCCGGGCTGAACCGGGTCAACCCCCCCCAGGTCCACTCACACCAGCCGGACCGAAGTTTGACAACTCTTCGGCTCCTCAGTGTCGGATTTTCAGCCTGAAAACACAAGAACCGAAGCAGAGCCACTTCCGGACACGTGGGCAACCGCCGGGCCGTAAAGAGTGGAAAAGTGCCGCAACTACATGTACATTACCGTAAAGGCAGTATGGACAACAACAACACACTGTACACTGAAAAAGGAGAGGAAAAAAAGGAGAAAAACACAAAAAAGAAAAAGACATTCCAAATCCCAAAGGTTTATATTTAGCTTACTGCTCACTGAGACTTCCTTATTAACTTTTATGGAGATCTGCTTTTAAAACCACAACTGATAAAACTGTTTTACAACAAAAACGAGCCATAGGTGTCATAAATAAAGTGGGATATTATGATCATACTAATCCATTATTTTTAAATTGTCATGATTTGAAGTTTACAGATTTGATTTATTATAGAATAATGCAAATCATGTTTAAGCAAAAAAAAAAAAAACAAAAAAAAAAACTACCAGATTGTGTGCAAAAGGTTGTTTTTTATAGCATCTGAAAGTGAATAAGAGTTGAAAGATGGATGTGAATTTGTGTTAGAAAAAGCTACAAAAAAGAAGTTTAAAGAAGGTGCATTTCTTTTAAAGGGATTCAACTGTGGAACAGTGCTAAAGGTGTGTAAATAAAACTTTTATATTGTGAGTTTTTCGTTTTGTATTAGAGCAAATCAGTGGGATTCAGCTGTGGAATAGTGCTGAATTAACACTGTCATGTACTTCCTTTGTTATGCTCGGAAAAGCATTATACGCATCTATATTTGACATTTATGAAAAAAAAAGAAAAAAATCATCATGAGCAATACCCACAATGCACTGCACAGACACAAAGGTGTGGTCAGGACTAAAACTGAGGGATTTAAATCATTCAGCTGAAACTGTTTCATACTTTCCACTATGTCTACAAATGAGTAGAATAGACTGAACATTTTATAGAAATGGAATCAAACTGAAATCATTTAAGGACATTGGAATTAAAGCATTTTAGTAAAAACACAGTCTGGGTTTACAGTGTAGGAGGAAATCTTTTTATTTAGATGGAATGGACGTCCCTTAACATTTAATGGGTTTTCGCAGTAAAAACAGCCATGCTGGGTATATATTTGTATTTTCATCAGGGTTGGAGCCAGTGTTGTGCGTCTGCTGTGTGTTCTTCAGGGTGTGCACATGGACCCTTCCATTGTCTGGTCTCCTTCCAGGTCATCAGCTGCTGCACAGCGCTGGGTGAGGTCGACAGTACGTTAGTGCTGAACTCTGGGATCAGGAGGCGAGCACGAGCGATTCCCACTAACACCTGAGAGAGTCCCACACACCAGGAAGAGAAGAGAAGGCAGTGAGTCACTGAAGAAGGGCCATGTTTTCCTGTCAGATGACTTCAAAACATTCAGTAAACCACACGTCTCTCCTCAGATAAATGTCTTCTTGACCTGGAATCAGTATAAACTGACAAGCAACAGCAAAGGTGAGGACTGCATAAAAACCTTCAAATGAAAAATGCATCTGAGAAGGGATGCACTCACTTATCCACAGAGTTGTGATACACTGTAAAAAAAAAAAAAAACAACCCAAAAAAACGTTAAATAATAATACTGTTCAATAACAGAAAATAACCATCTGATAAAAATATGGTAATTTTCCATAATTCAAATACAGTTTCTTCCCCTAACTTTATATGAGATTTTGCATATTTTTTGACTTTTTAATGTTTAATAAAGAATATTTACATATATTAAAACAATCCAATTCCCTATAAATATATATATATAAATAATTTTCAGTGAGACTCAGTTGTCCAATCCACTGATAAAAACTGTATTTGGACAGTTTATCAGTGCTTATACATCAGTGGTTCTTAACCTTGTTGGAGGTACTGAACCCCACCAGTTTCATATGCGCATTCACCGAACCCTTCTTTATTAAAAAATAAAATATGATTTTTTTCAAATTCAAGACACAGGTATATGTTTTACTGGTGCACAAAATGAACCGTGCATTAACATCACTGTGTTCAAAGAACAAAACCAATACAGTGCATGAACTCACAACAAATTCCATACCTTTTCACAAAGACATGACCTTTTTTAATACAACCACACTGAAATGGTTTTAATTTTTAACCTTATGTATTCCAATAATGAACTTATTGTATTTATGCTATTTATCATTTTGAACATTTTAACACACACCCATCACCTAATTTCCATCAGGCTACAATAATAATGAATATTTACTGCAAATCAGTGTGACTTCTGCCGTTGTCGAGTGTGTGTCTTGACCTCCACCGAACCCCTGAGACTGACTCACCGAACCCCAAGGGTTCGATCGAACCCAGGTTAAGAACCACTGTTATACATGTTATACATTCACAAAAATACATTTATTCAACAGTTTTGTTGTGAAACCTCCTGTAATTACACAAGATATTTGTCAATGAACAAACAAGTCTGGTTCAACTGACAGAACTAATACTTCTGTTACTGTTAACTGTCAGTAATTTTATCTGGTTTTATTTTTTTTTTTTTACAGTATTAAACTTAAAATTAACAGTTTAATCTCATAAATAGAAAAGAAATATTTGTGAAATTACGATCCATTTGCAAATGTATTTGAACTGTATTTTTCTGTAAAAAAAGAAAAGGTTCTTTTAAAAAAATGTAAATTTTCTGGTTCTTCACAGTTCTAGTTTTTTCCTGTTCTTTTCCATTTGACATGTAAAATCACAGTCTGTTTTTTGTCAGTTCATTGATATTTTCCTGGATCTGAAAAATACAGGAAAAATCTATCAAATAAACAGTGAAAATTCTGTTAAATGACAGATTTTTTTTACAGTGCACACAGACGTGACCATACGTACCTGTGTTTTGTGCATGAGTTCAGTGTGTCTCAGTTCAGTGACTATCTGATAACTCTGTAGGTAGTGTTCCACAGCCTGTTCCAACTGATTCTACACAAACACAAGGACACAGACTGGATGAGCTGAAGGGAGCGCTGCACAAAGAGGCTGTCAGCCTTCGGGTTTGGATTCAGTCAAATGCACTTGTTAGTGCGGAAGGTGCACCACAAACTCATGGACACAGGCAGAAGAAGACTGCAGCCTTTTCACTCTTTGTTTTGCTCTCTGTGTTCGTACCCTGCTGTAGTAGATATCACCCAGACACATGCAGACGTCCAACAGGATGAGCGGCATGCTGTTCCTGAAGCAGATGTCCTTTAACGTCTGCAGACACTGGATCGACTCATCTGTTTTCCCCTGACTGACACACACACACACACACACACACACACACACACAAAACAAACATCTGTAGCAAGGTTATTATCGTAAACAAAAACTAACCAAATGACCAAAACTAGAATTGTCAGGATATATGTTAAACATATGTCCTTATCTGAGCTGTTGTCATTGCATGTGTTCAGGTGTGTATGTTTACAAGAACTTCAACACAAATGAATGTCATGTAAATGTTTTCACATCACCCATGTGGTCACTTCACATCCATTACAAATTTAACATCGTTTGTCCATTTTGACCAAATAGTGAAAAAAGATTCCTTTTGACCCTTAAAACCAGATGTCCACTTCTCCAGAGTGTAAATGTCCTGTACCATGTCCACCCATTCTTCTGCTGTGGGTGCTTCAGACTTGAACCATTTTCTCCTGAGAGTCTTTTTACTGTCAAAAGCATTAACAACAGCTTTTCATCTTTCAGAAACCAGTCCTCACATGAAGTATCTCCTAAGTACCAAGGTTATTATCGTTAACGAAACTAATGAAATGACCAAAACTAGAATGGTTAAAACATTTTCATTAACTGAAATAAATAAAAACTAGAATTAACAGAAAAAAACAGAACTAACTGAAACTGTATTGTGTGTTTACTAAACTAACTAAAACAGATGAAAATTCTGGATCAAATTCCCTTGGTTTTGGTCTTTGTCAATGTCAGATTGATGTTCAATGGATTTCTTTGTCTCTCTCAGTTTTCTGTGCTGTCTCCATACGACACTTTTTGCTCCGTCACTTGTGTTCACTTGTGGTTTCCAGTCGTCTTCTGGTCCCCACTCTACCTGGAAACATGGAGACTAAAGCAGCAGAGTCCTGTCTGGGATTGATTTGAATAGGAGCACAGAGAAGAAGAGAAAAGAGACCACTGAACTACAACTGAACTACAACTGAACTACAACTGAACTACAACTGAACTACAACTGAACTACAACTGAACTACAACTGAACTACAACTGAACTACAACTGAACTACAAGTAAACTACAACTGAACTATAACTGAACTACAACTGAACTACAACTAAACTAAACTACAACTGAACTACGACTGAACTACGACTGAACTACGACTAAACTACAACTGAACTACAACTGAACTACAACTAAACTACAACTGAACTACAACTGAACTACAACTGAACTACAAGTAAACTACAACTGAACTATAACTGAACTACAACTGAACTACAACTAAACTAAACTACAACTGAACTACGACTGAACTACGACTGAACTACGACTAAACTACAACTGAACTACAACTGAACTACAACTGAACTACAACTAAACTACAACTGAACTACAACTGAACTACAACTAAACTACAACTGAACTACGACTAAACTACGACTAAACTACAACTGAACTACAACTGAACTACAACTAAACTACAACTGAACTACAACTGAACTACAACTAAACTACAACTGAACTACAACTGAACTACAACTGAACTACGACTAAACTACAACTGAACTACAGCTAAACTACAACTGAACTACAACTAAACTACAACTGAACTACAACTAAACTACAACTGAACTACAACTGAACTACAACTGAACTACAACTGAACTACGACTAAACTACAACTGAACTACAACTGAACTACAACTAAACTACAACTGAACTACAACTGAACTACAACTAAACTACAACTGAACTACAACTGAACTACAACTGAACTACGACTAAACTACAACTAAACTACAGCTAAACTACAACTGAACTACAACTAAACTACAACTGAACTACAACTAAACTACAACTAAATTAAATTAAACTAAAACTAAACTAAACTGAACTAAAACTAAACTAAACTAAGCTAAACTAAAACCAAGTTAAACTAAAACTAAACTAAACTAAAACTAAACTAAATTAAACTAAAACTAAACTAAACTGAACTAAAACTAAACTAAACTAAACTAAACTAAAACCAAGTTAAACTAAACTAAACTAAAACTAAACTAAACTAAAACCAAGTTAAACTAAAACTAAACTAAACTAAAACTAAAACTAAACTAAACTAAATTAAACTAAAACTAAACTAAACTGAAACTGAACTAAAACTAAACTAAACTCAAACTAAACTAAACTAAACTAAACTAAACTAAACTAAACTAAACTAAACTAAAACCAAGTTAAACTAAACTAAACTAAACTAAAACTAAACTAAACTAAACTAAAACTAAAACCAAGTTAAACTAAAACTAAACTAAACTACAACTAAACTAAAACTAAGCATTTAGAAAATAACGAAAACTAATAAAAACTATCCAACCTGCTCTAAAAATGAATTAAAATGAACTGAATTAGAGAAAAAAAAGTCCAAACTAAATCAAACTAAACTAGAATGAAGAATCCAGAACTGTTAGAACCTTGCTCTGCAGTGACACTTATCTAGTAGTCCAGAGGTTCTTCAACTTTTTACAGTGGACTACCCCCTGAAATACATTTTATATCCAAGTCCTTTGTACTTTGTAAACAAACTACATATATTGAACTATAATATATGAAATAGAACAAACCTGTATGAGTAAATTTGTCAAAATATAAATTAAAAGTGCCCTCTTTCATGGATAAGAAAAATAACGAATAAATGAACCTTTCCTCAACAACAAAACAGAATTACTGAATTATTCAAATAAACTCATCTTGAATAATATGAAATAGAATTGTTCTTAAAATGTTACCAAAGCTTGGGGGGGGGGGGGGGGGGGGGGGGCGCTCTGAGTTTTTGAAACTATTGAAATGAAATAAGGTCAGAAGTGTCAGTTTGAGTATATGAATGTATTTATTGTGTTTTATATTTCAGTATGAAGTCTCATTGTTTATGTTGTCTTCAGTCCATGAAAACTTGTTCAGTCTATTTCTAGTTCCCCCTGGACTTCTTCCAGTGGTGGTCCTTCAGGGCCTGCAAGGCCTCCTCTGCTGGCCTAAAAACACACGTCAACCGCCACCATTTGACAAACACTGTAGTAAGAGTCGCGGAGGTCGAAAGCAGCGTAGGTCCACACATACATAACCAGTAACACCACAGACACCCCCCCCCCAAAGCAGAAGCCTGAGGTCCTACCTCTGGAAGGACTTAGACACAGCTGTGTAGGCCAGAGCCAGGCCTGGTCCATCCTGCAGAGCTGAGCACACCTGTGTGTAGGCCTTCAAGTACTGGACACAAACACACACATGTACACACATGTACACACATGTACACACATGTACACACACATGGTAGAAACATGACTTCATGCTGTCAGAGCAAAAGTGAGGAGATCATACACTGTAAAAAAACAAACAAACAAAAAAAACAGTAAAAAAACAGTATTATTCCTTCAGCTGGGGCACCGAAAAAATACTGTTAAATAAGAGAAAATAACCATCTGATAAAAATACAGTAATTTTCCATAATTCAAATACAGTTTTTTGCCCTAACTTTACATGAGATTTTGCATATTTTTTTTTGACTTTTTAATGTTTAATAAAGAATATTTACATGTATTAAAACAATCCAATTCCCTATAAATATATATATAAACTAGAAGCACTCGGAGAGCGCAGACCTCCGCCAAGGCTGATCAGTGGCCCCCCCTGTGGGCCCCCCCCACACCAAGGAGGTTATGTTTTTGCCAGGGTTTGTTTGTTTGTTTGTCTGTCCGTTAGTGTGCAACATAACTCAAAAAGTTATGGACAGATTTTGATGAAATTTTCAGGGTTGGTTGGAAATGGGACCCCCCTGGGCCCCCCCACCCCCGATCACCACCAAAATTTAATCATTTCTTCCTTATCCCATTTCCAACAAACCCTGAAAATTTCATCCAAATCTGTCCATAACTTTTTGAGGACAGACAAACAGACAAATAAACAAACCCTGGCAAAAACAGAACCTCCTTGGCGGAGGTAATAATTTTCAGTGAGACTCAGTTGTCCAATCCACTGATAAAACTGTATTTGGACAGTTTATCAGTGCTTATACATGTTATACATTCACAAAAATACATTTATTCAACAGTTTCGTTGTGAAACCTCCTGTAATTACACAAGATATTTGTCAATGAACAAACAAGTCTGGTTCAACTGACAGAACTAATACTTCTGTTACCGTTAACTGTCAGTAATTTTATCTGGTTTTATTTATTTATTTATTTATTTATTTACAGTATTAAACTTTAAATTAACATTTTAAATAGAAAAGAAATATTTGTGAAAGTATGATACATTTGCAAATGTATTTGAACCGTATTTTTCTGTGAAAAAAGAAAACAATTCTTTTAAAAAATGTAAATTTTCTGGTTCTTCACAGTTGCAGTTTTTTCCTGTTCTTTTCCATTTGACATGTAAAATCACAGTCTGCTTTTGTCATTTCATTGATATTTTCCTGGATCTGAAAAATACAGAAAAATCTGTCAAATAAACAGTGAAAATTCTGTTAAATTACAGATTTTTTTTTACAGTGTAGGTTTTTTTTTTTCTTCTGCTGAACCACTTCATACTGCTGTCAGAGCCCAAAACCACATTCAGTATTTCAGTCTGTAAATCTGAGGCTGTGGACACAATAATTTGTTTCTATTTTCAGATGTAAAAGTTTCTGTGCATTAACACACAGTGTTCACACTGCGTCTCCATTGGAATCCCCCCAAAGAACAGAATTTTAGAAACACTGCGGACAAACTGAGTTCATTTTTGTACTTGACTGTCTGTATAAGTTTCATAAACTGAAATTTAGTATTATTTCAATGACAAATAGAATCAGTGATCTTGACATATTGCTAACTCAGCTTCTAGAGCAGGTCTGTCAAACTCCTGTGAGTTCAGTTCCACATTCAGACTAATCTGATCTAATCTGGGCTGAACCAGGAAAAGAACAGAAATAATAGGAGAAGAACTTTTGAGTGAAAAAAGTACAATTCCATAATGAACATGTTTGAATCCACAAACTGTACTTGAACATAACATGAACAAATATGAACAACCTGAAAATTCAAAGTGCAATGTTAACAATATACGCCTTAGTTTACATTTATACATGTGAATCACAACGAACAGGTCACAGCGGATCTGCAAATACACAAACATTTAGTAACAGGCAGAGTATTAGTAAAATCCCACATACACTAAAAAAAAAATCTGTAATTTAACAGAATTTTCACTGTTTATTTGACAGATTTTTCCTGTATTTTTCAGATACAGGAAAATATCAATGAAATGACAAAACCAGACTGTGATTTTACATGTCAAATGGAAAAGAACAGGAAAAAACTGCAACTGTGAATAAGCAAAAAAAAAAATTACATTTTTTAAAAGAATTTTTTTCTTTTTTCACAGAAAAATACAGTTAAAATACATTTGCAAATGTTGCTTAATTTCACAAATATTTCGTTTCTATTCATGAGATTAAACTGTTAATTTAAAGTTTAATACTGTAAAACAAATAATAAAACCAGATAAAATTACTGACAATTAATGGTGTGGTGGAAAAATTTACTTTTCATATTTTATACTCTTTATATTTTATACTTTTAATATAATCTTTAATACTGTTAGTACATCTTCTTTTAATGCTGAGTCATTAGTCATTATGTGTGATGTTTACCACTCTGTAACACCCCCGACCCAGGAATCGAGTTCTTTCTTGCCTTGAGTTAAAACCCAAACACCTAAATGTCTGAATGTGTAGATAGAGGATGGCGCCTGTACTTCAGATAGGATCCAAGCAAGGTTAGAGTGAAGAGGTCATCATGACCACTTCACGGAGCAGAGAAGGAGTAGTATGGGAGTGGTACGATGTACGTAAGGAATGACATCATAGTTTGAGGGGGTTGGATTTGGTTCTATATAATCTTTAGTTTTCTCTTGTTTAATCAGACTTCACTTACAGAGTTTCTCTGTGATTGACTTCTCAATAAATGCATTTATTTCTTTTAACTCTAACTTTCTCTCCTCCTGTTTGTGTGTGGGTTATCAGTTGAACATTTCCATAACAACGGTAACAGAAGTATTAGTTCTGTCAGTTGAACCAGACTTGTTTGTTCATTGACAAATACCTTGTGTAATTACAGGAGGTTTCACAACAAAACTGTTGAATTAATGTATTTTTGTGAATGTATAACATGTATAAGCACTGATAAACTGTCCAAATACAGTTTTTATCAGTGGGTTGGACAACTGAGTCTGACTGAAAATTATTTATATATATATATATTTATAGGGAATTGGATTGTTTTAATACATGGAAATATTCTTTATTAAACATTAAAAAATAAAAAAAATTAAAAAAAAGGTTTTGTTTTTTGTTTTTTGTTTTTTTTACAGTGTACATGTATTAAGAGTTTTCAGGTTATTCACATGTTTTCTAAAAGGTTAGTCTGTAAATGTAAACTTTTTTGTGAAATGTAACTTTTTTTTACACTAAAACAAAGAGCAGTTTCCATTATTTCTAGGTTATTCTGGTAGTATTTCACTGGTCTGACCACTTTAGGTTGAATTGACCTAGAACAGTTTGAACGTCTGTGATTGTTCATATCCTCAGTGTAATTTTTGCATTTGTTAAATTGATCCCAGGGCCGGACCGGAGCCTTTGGGGGGCCAGATTTGACATGTTTGACACCTGTGTTCTGGAGGTTGTGTGTTTCCAGGTTGGTGCTGGTCCATGGTCCGTTCTTCTCAGTGGGTTGGAGGACAGTTCCATCCCTTTTGCACATGCTCACATACCTGTTTGGCGGTGTGGTGGTCTCCTGCGCTCTGATAGGCCAGTCCCAGTCGATACATGGCCTCCCCTTCCATCTGTTTGTCCTCAGCTGAAACAGAAAACACCACAGACTGGATTTCACTAGGAAAACAAAGGTCACATTAGATTTAACCAAACCGTGCTCTGTTAAAAAGGACTGTATGACCAGGATATGTTACAGCAAATGAGGGGGGATGCCGCCCCCACCCCACCCCACCCCACCCCCGAAGTATAAACAGTCAAATTCAGCCCCCTTCTAAAACTGCCCCTCCATCAGTATGACGTTACCCTGGACTGATCTGAGTGGGAAAATGTGTCCTCTGCATTTGACCCTGAGTATAAAGGAGCAGTGGTAACCATGGCAACCAGGGGAGGACTCCAGCCCTGTGGTGCCTTATTCCAGAGCAGTTCCAGAAGAACATCTGACAGATACTTCTGCTCCTTCAGCTAAACTCAGACTTGTATGTGTTTGAAGATAGAGTCTGTTCATTTAAATGTTATTTGGTTTTCGTCTTAATTTGCTTCGTTTCGTTTTATTTTGTTTCTTTGCATGTTCGAAATAAATAAATAAAATAAATAACGTCCATAACATGCAAGCTGTTTAAGGAGAATAGCCTAATAATTAAGGATTTTAACCCTTTCATGCATGAATTATCAGAACCTGAATCAAGATTTTTTTTTTCCTGAGTGTTTTTATTCCTCTTTAGGCGTGGAAAAAAACACAATGTGATTGATTTTTTTTTTTTTTTTTGTGAACATATTTTTCATGAAATTAAAAAAATGTCCACTCAGCTGAACACCGTTGGTTTAATGTTTGAAGCTCAGAAACATGTATTTACTGACATACTGTGTGAAAACTATGAAATACAAACATGTTTATCCTCCTGAGACCCAGCAGTGCATTTGTGTCCTCTGTAGGGGACCAAAGTTGGACAGTTTGACTTAAAAAATGCTGTCCATTGTAAAGGACATTCCATTAAAAAATAAAGAAATAAAAAGAATTTCAAAAAATGTATCTGAAAAAAAACAAACAAAAAAAAAAACAAACGGTTGCATTATGCAGTTTCCAAACAAGACAATTGTTGAATGGAAAAAAGCTAAAATTTTAATTTTCCTGGGTCTCAGGAGGTTAATGCTGCTAATCGGATGTTTTCTCACATTTGAACAAACTACAATACCAGTTATTACTCACTCAGATAATATCCAAAAAAACAACAACTTTTTGTTAAAAAAAAAAAAAACAACTTTATGAACCCTTTCATGGACAGTGTTCACTCCAGTGGACAGTTATTCTACAGCTGTTCTCTTATATATTCATGGGTTTGGTTGTTCTTTTCATTGTTTTTTTTTTTTTTAACACATATCTTTATTAAAGTTTTAAGACACTCCATATCTTTTCTGACATGAATTGGTGACATTATGTAGATCTCTCCTGAGCATAAACCCCCAGAATCACAGCCCTCCCCACAGTTTTCACACAGTTTATCAGTAAATACATGTTTCTGCGTCAAAAATTCAACATGTGCTGTCCAGCTGAGTGCACATTTGTGCAACTTCATGAAAAATAGGTTCATAAGAAATTTTTTTCATTATTATTATTTTTTTTTTTTAATGTATTTTTTATTTTTTTAATTTTATTTCATTTATTTTTTTATTTATTTTTCAGAAGAAAATTTTCAGTCGCATCTTTTTTTTCATGCCTAAAGAGGAATAAAAACACTCAGGAAAAAACTATGATTAAGGTTCTCATAATTCATGCATGAAAGGGTTAATTACAGTCTAATAACAATTAGCAGCTGATTTCGATAAAAGAACAGAACAGGTACAGTACTGGTCTGAATGTACGTGGATTATTATGGGATGGTGCATTAGTGTCTGCTGTGTTGGCTCATATGGAAGTGAAACAACTAAACCCATGAATATACAAGAGAACAGCTGGAGGAGAACTGACCACTGGACTGACCACTGGACTGACCACTGGAGTGAAAGGGTTAATGATAATCCCAGTGCTACAGTTTAGGCTCCTCCCCTCTGCACACAAATGATCTGCCCCCATAGGATGAAATCCACCGTGCCCCTCGATTTTTTTATTTTTTACCGCTCCAGTACTGGTTACAACTGATGACTGCACTCATGGATTCACTGTATTTGCATCTGTTTCACATGCGACACACACACACACACACACACACACACACACACACACACAGATACACACACAGAGATACACACACATACACACTCACACACACACACACACACACACACACACACACACACACTCACACACACACACACCAGCTCCTCCTCCACCTACATTCAGTTATTAGTGTACACCACACTCACACACACACACACCCACACACACACACACACACACACACACACACACACACACACAGATACACACACAGAGATACACACACACACACACACACACACACACCAGCTCCGCCTCCACCTACATTCAGTTATTAGTGTACACCACACACACACTCACACACACACACACACACACACACACACCAGCTCCTCCTCCACCTACATTCAGTTATTAGTGTACACCACACACACACTCACACACACACACACACACACACACACACACACCAGCTCCTCCT